>NC_092711.1:138716949-138848863 GCF_047496885.1 Scyliorhinus torazame
GCGTCTCGCTCTTTACCTGCTGGGAAAGGTGAACAGAAACTCACTCACTCCAGAATCCTCCCTGTGGCTCCTCTCCACCCCGCCCCACGACTTATCCGAGCGCCACACCCGTCCCCCCCATTGCTCACCTTCTCGGTCATTCCCAGCTGCCTGCTGGGGGAGCTGGGCTGCCTGTTTGCCGTCGCCGCGTTCTGGCATCCCCCCACCTTCACAGAGCACAGGGGAATGGCTGACGGCAGTCTGTCTGTGAAGGGAGAGCAGACACAGGGGTCAGAGTGGAGAGACACAGGGCGTCACTGAAAGACCCCCCCCCCACCTCCAACCCACCCACCCCACAGATAAACAATTAACCCCCGCCACGTCACATCAACATTTCTCAGCCACAGGCCGCAGGCCTCATCAGAACCCTCCCACCTTGCCTCGCACAGACCCCCCTCACTTGCAAGCACCTCGTGCTGCACACCCCCCTCCATTGCTCGCACGTCCCTTCCTCCCTCCCTCACATATCCCTTCACTTCTTCCCTCATTCTCCCCCTCCCTTGCACAGCCTCCTTTCATCTGCACAGCCGCCCTCCCTCACCTCCATGCCACCCTCCCTCCTTCACACAGCCCCCCTCCTTCACACAGCCCCCTCCCTCGCCCGCATGCCACCCTCCCTCACCCACATGCCACCCTCCCTCACCCACATGCCACCCTCCCTCACCCACATGCCACCCTCCCTCACCCACATGCCACCCTCCCTCACCCACATGCCTCCCGCCCCTCACCCGCACGCCTCCCTCCCTCACCGACATTGCCTTCCTTCACAGAGATATCGGTGCCAGTGCCCTGTGGACCTGTTACCCAGGGGTGACAGGGCAGCGGCAGGTCCAGGCCCCGTTCACCAGTGTCGGGAGGGCAGAGTGGCATGGCCTGGCCCACCCCTCCGGCCCCACCGAGTCGCGATCCGGTGTTGAGTTTGTGCCCTCCTCAGGCCCTCCCTACCTTCAGCGCTGGGAGGCGGGTTCCACTGCTGCGGACCGATTTCACCGGAATCTTCCTCGCGAGCAGACGTTTTGTAACCCAGCCCCGGGTCGCTGCCCCCCGCCTGCCGGGGATCGTCAGGGGCAGGCTCAGTCTTTACCTGCTGGCGCGATGTGAAGAGGAACGTCACTCGCTGGAGAGTTCCCCCTCCCAACCCCCACACCAACCGAACGCCACGGCCGCTGCCTTCCCCATTCCTCACCAGCATTCCCAGCCGGCTGCTGGGGCAGCTGGGTAGTGCGTTCCCCTTTCCAACACTATCCTCGGATCATGTCTTCAGGATCCTTAAGGGGGAAGGTGAGCAGCCAGAAGTCGTGGTGCACATTGGTACCAACGACATAGGTAGGAAAAGGGGTGTGGAGGTAATAAACAAGTTTAGGGAGTTAGGCTGAAGTTGAAAGCCAGGACAGACAGAGTTGTCATCTCTGGTTTGTTGCCGGTGCCACGTGATAGCGAGGCTAGGAATAGGGAGAGAGTGCAGCTGAACACGTGGCTGCAGGAATGGTGTAGGAGGGAGGGCTTCAGCTATTTGGATAATTGGAGCGCATTCTGGGAAGGTGGAACCAGTACAAGCAGGACGGGTTGCATCTGAACCAGAGGGGCACCAATATCCTGGGAGGGAGGTTTGCTAGTACTCTCCGGGAGGGTTTAAACTAATTTGGCAGGGGAATGGGAACCGGATTTGTAGTCCAGCAACTAAGGTAGCCGATATTCAGGACGTCAAAGCATGTAGTGAGGCAGTGGGGAAGGGGAACACTGACAAAGGAGAGTATTTGCAGGCACGGAGATGGGTTGAAGTGTGTATACTTCAACGCAAGAAGCATCAGGAATAAGGTGGGTGAACTTAAGGCATGGATCGGTACTTGGGACTACGATGTGGTTGCCATCACGGAAACTTGGATAGAAGAGGGGCAGAAATGGTTGTTGGAGGTCCCTGGTTATAGATGTTTCAATAAGATTAGGGAGGGTGGTAAAAGAGGTGGGGGGGTGGCATTATTAATTAGAGATAGTATAACGCTGCAGAAAGGCAGTTCGAGGAGGATCTGCCTACTGAGGTAGTATGGTTGAAGTCAGTAATAGGAAAGGAGCAGTCACCTTACATAGAACATAGAACAATACAGCGCAGTACAGGCCCTTCGGCCCACGATGTTGCACCGAAACAAAAGCCATCTAACCTACACTATGCCATTATCATCCATATGTTTATCCAATAAACTTTTAAATGCCCTCAATGTTGGCGAGTTCACTACTGTTGCAGGCAGGGCATTCCACGGCCTCACTACTCTTTGCATAAAGAACCTACCTCTGACCTCTGTCCTATATCTATTACCCCTCAGTTTAAGGCTATGTCCCCTCGTGCTAGCCATTTCCATCCGCGGGAGAAGGCTCTCACTGTCCACCCTATCTAACCCCCTGATCATTTTGTATGCCTCTATTAAGTCTCCTCTTAACCTTCTTCTCTCCAACGAAAACAACCTCAAGTCCATCAGCCTTTCCTCATAAGATTTTCCCTCCATACCAGGCAACATCCTGGTAAATCTCCTCTGCACCCGTTCCAAAGCCTCCACGTCCTTCCTATAATGAGGTGACCAGAACTGTACGCAATACTCCAAATGCGGCCGTACCAGAGTTTTGTACAGCTGCAACATGACCTCATGACTCCGGAACTCAATCCCTCTACCAATAAAGGCCAAAACTCCATAGGCCTTCTTCACAACCCTATCAACCTGGGTGGCAACTTTCAGGGATCTATGTACATGGACACCGAGATCCCTCTGCTCATCCACACTTCCAAGAATTTTACCATTAGCCAAATATTCCGCATTCCTGTTATTCCTTCCAAAGTGAATCACCTCACACTTCTCTACATTAAACTCCATTTGCCACCTCTCAGCCCAGCTCTGCAGCTTATCTATGTCCCTCTGTAACCTGCAACATCCTTCCGCACTGTCGACAACACCACCGACTTTAGTGTCGTCTGCAAATTTACTCACCCACCCTTCTGCGCCCTCCTCTAGGTCATTGATAAAAATGACAAACAGCAACGGCCCCAGAACAGATCCTTGTGGTACGCCACTTGTAACTGAACTCCATTCTGAACATTTCCCTTCAACCACGGCCCTCTGTCTTCTTTCAGCTAGCCAATTTCTGATCCACATCTCTAAATCACCCTCAATCCCCAGCCTCTGTATTTTCTGCAATAGCCTACCGTGGGGAACCTTATCAAACGCTTTACTGAAATCCATATACACCACATCAACTGCTCTACCCTCGTCTACCTGTTCAGTCACCTTCTCAAAGAACTCGATAAGGTTTGTGAGGCATGACCTACCCTTCACAAAGCCATGCTGACTATCCCTGATCATATTATTCCCATCTAGATGATTATAAATCTTGTCTCTTACAATCCCCTCCAAGACTTTACCCACAACAGACGTGAGGCTCACCGGTCTATAGTTGCCGGGGTGTCTCTGCTCCCCTTCTTGAACAAAGGGACCACATTTGCTATTTTCCAGTCCTCTGGCACTATTCCTGTGGCCAATGATGACATAAAAATCAAAGCCAAAGGCTCAGCAATCTCTTCCCTGGCTTCCCAGAGAATCCTAGGATAAATCCCATCAGGCCCCGGGGACTTATCTATTTTCAGCCTGTCCAGAATTGCCAACACCTCTTCCCTACGTACCTCAATGCCATCTATTCTATTAGCCTGGGTCTCAGCATTCTCCTCCACAACATTCTCTTTTTCCTGAGTGAATACTGACGAAAAATATTCACTTAGTATCTCGCCTATCTCTTCAGACTCCACACACAACTTCCCATCCCTGTCCTTGACTGGCCCTACTCTTACCCTAGTCATTCTTTTATTCCTGACATACCTATAGAAAGCTTTTGGATTTTCCTTGATCCTACCTGCCAAATACTTCTCATGTCCCCTCCTTGCTCGTCTTAGCTCTCTCTTTAGATCCTTCCTCGCTACCTTGTAACTATCCATCGCCCCAACTGAAACTTCACACCTCATCTTCACATAGGCCTCCTTCTTCCTCTTAACAAGAGATTCCACTTCTTTGGTAAACCACGGTTCCCTCGCTCGACGCCTTCCTCCCTGCCTGACCGGTACGTACTTATCAAGAACACGCAGTAGCTGTTCCTTGAACAAACTCCACATATCCAGTGTGCCCAACACTTGCAGCCTACTTCTCCAACCTACCCCCCACAGGGTGGGTGAGTCATGTCTAATGGCATCATTATTGCCCTTCCCCCAGCTATAACTCTTGCCCTGCGGGGTATACTTATCCCTTTCCATCATTAACGTAAACGTCACCGAATTGTGGTCACTGTCCCCAAAGTGCTCACCTACCTCCAAATCTAACACCTGGCCTGGTTCATTACCCAAAACCAAATCCAAAGTGGCCTCGCCTCTTGTTGGCCTGTCAACATATTATGTCACACATTGTACAAAAAACGACCCATCTAATGTACTCGAACTATATCTTTTCCAGTCAATATTTGGAAAGTTAAAGTCTCCCATAATAACTACCCTGTTACTTTCGCTCTTATCCAGAATCATCTTCGCCATCCTTTCCTCTACATCCCTAGAACTATTTGGAGGCCTATAGAAAACTCCCAACAGGGTGACCTCTCCTTTCCTGTTTCTAACCTCAGCCCATACTACCTCGGAAGAAGAGTCCCCATCTAGCATCCTCTCTGCCACCGTAATACTGTTCTTGACTAGCAGCGCCACACCTCCCCCTCTTTTGCCTCCTTCTCTGAGCTTACTAAAACACCTAAACCCCGGAACCTGCAACATCCATTCCTGTCCCTGCTCTATCCATGTCTCCGAAATGGCCACAACATCAAAGTCCCAGGTACCAACCCATGCTGCCAGTTCCCCTACCTTATTTCGTATACTCCTGGCATTGAAGTAGACACACTTCAAACCACCTACCTGAACACTGGCCCCCTCTTGCGAAGTCAAATCTGTGCTCCTGACCTCTATACTCTCAATCTCCCGTACCCTAAAACTACAATCCAGGTTCCCATGCCCCTGCTGCATTAGTTTAAACCCCCCCAGAGAGCACTAACAAATCTCCCCCCCAGGATATTTGTGCCCCTCAGGTTCAGATGTAGACCATCCTGTCTGTAGAGGTCCCCCAATAGTAGCAGAGATGTGGAGGAACAGATTGGGAAACAGATTTTGGAAAGGTGCACAAGTCACAGGGTAGTAATCATGGGTGACTTCCACTTCCCAAATAGTGGAAACTCTTTAGATCAAATAGTTTGGATGGGGTGGTGTTTGTGCAGTGTGTCCAGGAAGCTTTTCCAACACAGTATGTAGATTGTCCGACCAGAGGGGAGGCCATATTGGATTTGGTACTTTGTAATGAACCAGGACAAGTGATAGATTTGTTAGTGGGGGAGCATTTTGGCGATAGGGGCCACAATTCTGTGACTTTCACTTTAATAATGGAGAGGGATAGGTGTGTGCAACAGGGCAAGGTTTACAATTGCGGGAAGGGTAAATACGATATTGTCAGACAAGAACTGAAGTGCATAAGTTGGGAACATGGGCTGGCAGGGAAGCACACAATTGAAATGTGGAACTTGTTCAAGGAACAGATACTACGTGTCCTTGATATGTATGTCCCTGTCAGGCAGGGAAGAGATGGTCGAGTGAGGGAACCATGGTTGACAAGAGAGGTTGAATGTCTTGTTAAGAGGAAAAAGGAGACTTATGTAAGGTTGAGGAAACAAGGTTCAGACAGGGCATTGGAGGGATACAAGATAGCCAGGAGGGAACTGAAGAAAGGGATTAGAAGAGCTAAGAGAGGGCATGAAAAATCTTTGGCGGGTAGGATCAAGGAAAACCCCAAAGCCTTTTACACATGTGAGAAATATAGGACAGATGTCAGAGGTAGATTCTTTACTCAGAGAGTAGTAAGGGTGTGGAATGCCCTGCCTGCAACAGTAGTGGACCCGCCAACATTAAGGCCATTTAAATGGTCATTGGATAAACATATGGATGATAAGGAAATAGTGTTGATGGGCTTTCGAGTGGTTTCACAGGTCGGCGCAACATCGAGGGCCGAAGGGCCTGTACTGCGCTGTAATGTTCTATGTTATAAGAAGGCCTATGGTGTGCTCGCGTTCATTAACAGAGGGATTGAATTTAAGAGCCGTGAGGTGCTGATGCAGCTGTACAAAACTTTGGTAAGGCCACATTTGGAGTACTGTGTACAGTTCTGGTCGCCTAATTTTAGGAAGGATGTGGAAGCTTTGGAAAAGGTGCAAAGGAGATTTACCAGGATGTTGCCTGGAATGGAGAGTAGGTCTTACGAGGAAAGGTTGAGGGTGCTAGGCCTTTTCTCATTAGAACGGAGAAGGATGAGGGGCGACTTGATAGAGGTTTATAAGATGATCAGGGGAATAGATAGAGTCGACAGTCAGAGCCTTTTTCCCCGGGTGGAACAAACCATTACAAGGGGACATAAATTTAAGGTGAATGGTGGAAGATATAGGGGGGATGTCAGGGGTAGGTTCTTCACCCAGAGAGTAGTGGGGGCATGGAATGCACTGCCTGTGGAAGTAGTTGAGTCGGAAACATTAGAGACCTTCAAGCGGCTATTGGATAGGTACATGAATTACGGTGGAATGATGGGGTGTAGATTAATTTGTTCTTAATCTAGGACAAAGGTTCGGCACAACATCGTGGGCCGAAGGGCCTGTTCTGTGTTGTATTTTCTATGTTCTATGTCATCCCTCCACTCTCACCGTGATCAGACGGATGTTCGACGGCAGGTTCTCTGTGTAAAAAACAAGGTCCAGTTTTTAAAGAAAATATTTTTATTCTCCTCCTTTATCACATTTTCTCCCAAATTTACACCCAACAATAAACAATAATCAGTAACAAATATGTCAATCCCCATATCAGTAAAACAGTATAAATAACAGTGGCCGGTTTTTAATAAATAAATAAATAATATATAAAAACTAAGTGGCAACTGCCATATCAAAAATAATAACTCTCCAAAAATAAAATCCAACAATCCAATATGCATAGCCTAATACAAATATCTATACATATACAAAAACATCCCTGAGGACCCGCCCTGGCCCTCCCCCCCCCTCCCCCCTGGGTTGCTGCTGTTACCTTCCCATTTCCTTTATCGTTCTGCGAGGTAGTCAATGAACGGTTGCCACCGCCTGGTGAACCCTTGAGCCGAACCTCTTAGTGCGAACTTTATCCGTTCTAGTTTTATAAACCCTGCCATGTCATTTATCCAGGTCTCCACCCCCGGGGGTTTGGCTTCCTTCCACATGAGCAATATCCTTCGCCGGGCTACTAGGGACGCAAAGGCTAAGACATCAGCCTCTTTCGCTTCCTGCACTCCCGGCTCTTCTGCAACCCCAAATATAGCCAACCGCCAGCCTGGCTCGACTCGGACCCCCACCACCTTCGAAAGCACCTTTGCCACCCCCACCCAGAACCCCTGTAGTGCCGGACATGACCAAAACATGTGGGTGTGGTTTGCTGGGCTTCTCGAGCATCTCCCACACCTATCCTCTACCCCGAAAAATTTGGACTGAGCCGTGCTCCGGTCATATGTGCCCTGTGTAACACCTTAAATTGAATCAGACTTAGCCTGGCGCACGAGGACAACGAGTTTACCCTACGTAGGGCATCAGCCCACAGCCCCTCCTCAATCTCTTCCCCCAGCTCTTCTTCCCATTTCCCCTTCAGCTCATCCACCATGATCTCCCCCTCGTCCCTCATTTCCCTGTATATATCTGACACCCTACCATCCTCCACCCATGTCCCTGAGATCACTCTATCCTGAACCCCCTGCGTCGGGAGCTGCGGGAATTCCCTCACCTGTTGCCTCGCAAAAGCCCTCAGTTGCATGTACCGAAATGCATTCCCTTGGGGCAACCCATATTTTTCCGTCAGCGCTCCCAGACTCGGAAACGTCCCATCTACGATCAGATCTCTCAGTTGCACAACCCCAGCTTTTTGCCATGCTCCAAATCCCCCATCCATTCTCCACGGGACAAACCTATGGTTATTTCTTATCGGGGACCGCACCGAGGCTCCCGTCCTTCCCCTATGTCGTCTCCACTTCCCCCAAATTTTTAGTGTTGCCACCACCACTGGACTTGTGGTGTATTTCTTCGGGGAGAACGGCAACGGCGCCGTCACCATTGCTTGTAGGCTGGTTCCCTTGCAGGACGCCATCTCCAATCTCTTCCACGCCGCTCCCTCCCCTTCTCCCATCCACTTACACACCATTGAGATATTGGCGGCCCAGTAGTATTCGCTTAGGCTCGGTAGTGCCAGCCCCCCCCCCCCCATCCCTGCTACGCTGCAAGAACCCCCTCCTCACTCTCGGGGTCTTCCCGGCCCACACAAAACTCATGACACTTTTCTCAATTCTCTTGAAAAAAGCCTTCGTGACCATCACCGGAAGGCACTGAAACACAAAGAGGAATCTCGGGAGGACTACCATTTTGACCGCCTGCACCCTACCCACCAGTGACAGGGACACCATGTCCCATCTCTTAAAATCCTCCTCCATCTGTTCCACCAATCTTGTTAGATTAAGCCGGTGTAAGGTTCCCCAACTCCTGGCTATCTGAATCCCTAAGTACCGGAAATCTCTTGTTACCTTCCTCAGCGGTAAGTCATCTATTCCCCTGCTCTGCTCCCCCAGATGCACCACAAACAGCTCACTCTTCCCCATATTCAGTTTATACCCCGAAAATTCCCCAAACTCCGAGTGTCTGCATTATCTCAGGCATCCGCTCCACTGGGTCCGCAACATACAGCAATAAATCATCTGCATACAAGGATACCCGGTGTTCTTCTCCTCCCCTGAGCACTCCCCTCCACTTCCTGGAGCCCCTCAGTGCTATGGCCAGGGGCTCAATCGCCAGTGCAAACAGTAACGGAGACAGGGGACACCCCTGCCTCGTCCCTCTATGAAGACGGAAGTAATCAGACCTCTGTCTGTTCGCGACCACGCTCGCCACCGGAGCCCTATACAGCAGCTGTACCCATCCAATATACCCTTCTCCAAAACCAAATCTCCTCAGCACCTCCCACAGATAATCCCACTCCACTCTGTCGAATGCTTTATCGGCGTCCATCGCCACCACTATCTCCGCCTCCCCCTCTGGTGGGGGCATCATCATTACCCCTAGCAACCTCCGTATGTTTGTGTTCAGCTGTCTCCCCTTAACGAACCCGGTTTGATCCTCGTGGACCACCCCCGGGACACAGTCCTCTATCCTCATCGCCATCACCTTGGCCAGGAGCTTAGCATCTACATTTAAAAGGGAAATGGGCCTGTAGGACCCACACTGCAGCGGGTCTTTTTCCTTCTTCAAAAGGAGCGATATCGTTGCCTCCGACATAGTCGGGGGCAGCTGCCCCCTTTCCCTAGCCTCATTAAAGGTTCTCGTCAAAAGCGGGGCCAGTAAGTCCATATACTTCCAATAAAATTCCACCGGGAATCCGTCCGGTCCCGGGGCCTTCCCCGCCTGCATGCTCCCAATCCCTTTTACCACCTCCTCCATCTCAATCTGTGCTCCCAGTCCCGCCCTCTCCTGCTCCTCCACCTTAGGGAATTCCAGCTGATCCAAGAAACACATCATTCCCTCCTTCCCTTCCGGGGGCTGAGCCTTTTATAACCTCTCATAACCTCGTTCACTCTCTCCGCTCCCCGTTCCATCTCTCCCTCCTCATCTCTCACCCCACCTATCTCCCTCGCTGCTCCCCTCTTCCTCAATTGGTGGGCCAGTAGCCGACTCGCCTTCTCTCCATACTCATACTGTACACCCTGTGCCCTCCTCCACTGTGCTTCTGCCTTACCCGTGGTCAGCAGGTCAAATTCTACATGTAGCCTTTGTCTTTCCCTGTGCAGTCCCTCCTCCGGTGCCTCCGCATATTGCCTGTCCACCCTCAGAAGTTCTTTCAGCAATCGCTCCCTTTCTTTACCCTCTTGCTTCCCTTTATGTGCCCTGACTGATATCAGCTCCCCTCTAACCACCGCCTGCAACGCCTCCCAGACCACTCCCACCTGGACCTCTCCATTGTCATTAAGCTCCAAGTACCTTTCGATGCACCCCCTCACCCTTAAACATCCCCCTCATCCGCCAATAAGCCCATATCCATTCTCCAGAGTGGGTGCTGTTCTTTTTCCTCTCCTGCCTCCAGGTCTACCCAATGTGGAGCGTGGTCCGAAATAGCTATGGCCGTATATTCCGTCCCTGTCACCTTCGGAATCAGTGCCCTTCCCAAGACAAAAAAGTCTATCCGTGAGTATACTTTGTGGACATGGGAGAAAAATGAGAACTCCTTACTCCTAGGCCTACTAAATCTCCAGGGGTCTATCCCTCCCATCTGCTCCATGAAGTCCTTGAGCACCCTGGCCGCTGCCGGCCTCCTCCCGGTCCTGGACCTCGATCTGTCCAGCCCTGGAGGATCAAGCACCGTATTGAAGTCTCCCCCCATTACCAACTTTCCCGCCTCCAGGTCCGGGATACGTCCCAACATACGCCTCATAAAATTTGCATCATCCCAGTTCGGGGCAGTCAATCCCCATATCAATAACAACGATCCCATCCTCCCATCAAACCCCAGACATCAGCCCGCGTGTTCACACAAACAAATGACAAAAAGGAATCAGGGATTACCCATAGTCGCCATTAACACACACAGCCCCCCTCCCCCCCCCACCCTCCCAACCCCCACCGCCCCCCCTAATGTTCGATGTGATCCAGTTCTTGAAAGTGCATAATGAATAACGCCCATGAATTGTCGAACCCCTCCATCCTTCCCCTCAGTTCAAACTTCACCTTCTCAAGAGTCAGGAATTCCAGCAGGTCCCCCCCCGCCACGCCAGGGCACAGGGTGGAGAGGTTGATCTCCATCCCATCAGGATCTGCCTTCGGGCGATCAACGAGGCGAAGGCTACAACATCTGCCTCCGCGCCCATTTCCAACCCCGGCTGGTCCGACACCCCGAATATGGCCTCCCGAGGGCCCGGGTCCAGTTTCACGTGCACCACTTTAGAGATTACCCTAAAAACCTCTCCCCTCCCCCCTGCAACGTTCACATACATCTTCTGCCCCCTCAAAGAGCCGGCTCCTCCTCGCCCTCGTGAGGTGTGCTCTATACACCACCTTCAGCTGTATCAGCCCCAACCTCGCGCACGAGGTGGAGGCATTCACCCTAAACAAAAGGTCCAGTTACCACACATCGGAGGGAGGGTCAGAGCGAGAGAGAGAGGGAGGGAGGGTCAGAGCGAGATAGAACATAGAACATTACAGCGCAGTACAGGCCCTTCGGCCCTCGACGTTGCGCCGACCTGTGAAACCACTCTAAAGCCCATCTACACTATTCCCTTATCGTCCATATGTCTATCCAATGACCATTTGAATGCCCTTAGTGTTGGCGAGTCCACTACTGTTGCAGGAAGGGCATTCCACACCCTTACTACTCACTGAGTAAAGAACCTACCTCTGACATCTGTCCTATATCTATCTCCCCTCAATTTAAAGCTATATCCCCTCATGCTAGACATCACCATCCGAGGAAAAAGGCTCTCACTGTCCACTCTATCCAATCCTCTGATCATCTTGTATGCCTCAATTAAGTCACCTCTTAACCTTCTTCTCTCTAACGAAAACAGCCTCAAGTCCCTCAGCCTTTCCTCATAAGATCTTCCCTCCATACCAGGCAACATTCTGGTAAATCTCCTTTGCACCCTTTCCAATGCTTCCACATCCTTCCTATAATGCGGCGACCAGAATTGCACGCAATACTCCAAATGCTGCTGCACCAGAGTTTTGTACAGCTGCAACATGACCTCATGGCTCCGAAACTCAATCCCTCTACCAATAAAAGCTAACACACCGTACGCCTTCTTAACAACCCTCTCAATCTGGGTGGCAACTTTCAGGGATCTATGCACATGGACACCGAGATCTCTCTGCTCATCCACACTGCCAAGAATCTTACCATTAGCCCAGTACTCTGTCTTCCTGTTATTCCTTCCAAAATGAATCACCTCACACTTTTCTGCATTAAACTCAATTTGCCACCTCTCAGCCCAGCTCTGCAGCTTATCGATGTTCCTCTGTAACTTGTAACATCCGTCCGCACTGTCCACAACTCCACCGACTTTACTGTCATCGGCAAATTTACTCACCCATCCTTCTACGCCCTCCTCCAGGTTATTTATAAAAATGACAAACAGCAGTTGCCCCAAAACAGATCCTTGTGGTACACCACTAGTAACTGGACTCCAGTCTGAACATTTCCCATCAACCACCACCCTTTGTCTTCTTCCAGCCAGCCAATTTCTGACCAAACTGCTAAATCAACCTGAATCCCATGCCTCCATATTTTCTGCAGTAGCCTACCGTGGGGAGGGACAGGGTGAGAGACATAGGGAGGTAGGGACAGAGCGAGAGAGAGGGAGGGAGGGACAGAGCGAGAGAGAGGGAGGGAGGGTCAGAGCGAGAGAGAGAAGGAGGGAGGGTCAGAGCGAGAGAGAGGGAGGGAGGGTCAGAGCGAGAGATGGGAGGGAGGGACAGGACGAGAGGGAGGGAGGGACAGGGCAAGAGGGAGGGAGGGGCAGAGCGAGAGAGAGGGAGGGAGGGAAGGAGCGAGAGAGAGGGAGGGAGCGGCAAAGCGAGAGAGGGAGGGAGGGACAGAGCGAGAGGGAGGGAGGGGCAGAATAAGAGAGAGAGAGGGAGGGGCAGAGCGAGAGAGAGGGAAGGTGGGGCAGAGCGAGAGAGAGGGAGGGGCAGAGCAAGAGAGAGAGGCAGAGCGAAAGAGAGGGAGGAAGGGGCAGAGCGAGAGAGAGGGAGGGAGGGGCAGAGCGAGAGAGGGGGAGGGACAGAGCAAGAGAGAGGGAGGGAGGGACAGAGCAAGAGAGAGGGAGGGACAGGGCGAGAGAGAGAGAGGGAGGGAGGGTCAGAGCGAGAGGTGGGGGAGAGGGACAGAGCGTGAGAGAGGGAGGGAGGGGTAGAGCGAGAGAGAGGGAGGGAGGGGCAGAGCGAGAGAGGGGGGGGGACAGAGCAAGAGAGAGGGAGGGAGGGACAGAGCGAGAGAGAGAGGGAGGGAGGGTCAGAGCGAGAGATGGGGGAGGGACAGAGCGTGAGAGAGGGAGTGAGGGGTAGAGCGAGAGAGAGGGAGGGACAGAGTGAGAGAGAGGGAGGGAGGGACAGAGCGAACGAGAGGGAGGGAGGGACGGAGGGACAGAGCGAGAGAGAGGGAGGGAGGGGCAGAGCGAGAGGGAGGGAGGGACTGAGTGAGAGACAGGGAGGGAGGGACAGGGCGAGAGAGAGGGAGGGAGGGAGGGACAGAGCGAGAGGGAGGGAGGGAGGGTCAGAGCGAGAGATGGGTGGAGGGACAGAGCGTGAGAGAGGGAGGGAGGGGTAGAGCGAGAGAGTGGGAGGGAGGGACAGAGCGAGAGAGAGGGAGGGAGGGGCAGAGCGAGAGAGAGAGAGGGAGGGAGGGAGGGAGGGGCAGAGCGAGAGGCAGGGAGGGAGGGACAGGGCGAGAGAGAGGGAGGGAGGGAGGGACAGGGCGAGAGAGAGGGAGGGAGGGAGGGACAGAGCGAGAGGGAGGGAGGGAGGGTCAGAGCGAGAGATGGGGGGGAGGGACAGAGCGTGAGAGAGGGAGGGAGGGGTAGAGCGAGAGAGTGGGAGGGAGGGACAGAGCGAGAGAGAGGGAGGGAGGGGCAGAGCGAGAGAGAGGGAGGGAGGGAGGGGCAGAGCGAGAGGCAGGGAGGGAGGGACAGGGCGAGAGGGAGGGAGGGACAGAGAGAGAGAAGGAGGGACAGAGGGAGAGAAGGAGGGACAGAGGGAGAGGGGGAGGAGGGACAGGGAGAGTGAGAAGGAGGCTCAGAGAGAGAGTGAGGAGGGACAGTGGGAGAGGGGGAAGGAGAGACAGAGGGAGAGTGAGAAGGAGGCTCAGAGAGAGAGTGAGGAGGGACAGAGGGAGAGGGGGAAGGAGAGACAGATGGAGAGGGAGAAGGAGGGACAGAGGGAGAGTGAGAAGGAGGCTCAGAGAGAGTGAGAGGAGGGACAGAGGGAGAGGGGGAGGGAGGGACAGAGGGAGAGGGGGAAGGAGGGACAGAGGGAGAGTGAGAAGGAGGGACAGAAGGAGAGGGAGAGGGGAGGGCGGGACAGAGGGAGAGGGAGAGGGGAGGGAGGGACAGAGGGAGAGGGGGAGGGAGGGACAGAGGGAGAGGGGAACAGAGGGAGAGGGGGAAGGAGGGACAGAGGGAGAGTAAGATGGAGGGACAGAGGGAGAGTGGGAGGGAGGGACAGAGGACTCACTCTTTTCAGGGTTGTCATCGACAATCTTGTAAACTTTGAAAGGTTCAAAGATGTTGAGCTTGGAGAAGTGCGGGACCTCCTCGAAATCGCTGCTCTTGTGCAGAGCACATCGCAGGCGGGACTTCCATGTGCGCGGGTTCAACCGATGTCTACCTTTGTGCGCCCCCTTGAACTTGGCCCAAGCCTGCAGGAGAGAAGAACGTGAGAGGGAAGAGCGAGAGAGGGAAGAGCGAGAGAGAGGTAAGAGCGAGAGAGGGAAGAGCGAGAGAGGGAAGAGCACGAGAGGGAAGAGCACGAGAGGGAAGAGCACGAGAGGGAAGAGCACGAGAGGGAAGAGCGAGAGAGGGAAGAGCGAGAGAGGGAAGAGCGAGAGAGGGAAGAGCGAGAGAGGGAAGAGCGAGAGAGGGAAGGGCGAGAGAGGGAAGAGCGAGAGAGGAAAGAGCGAGAGAGGGAAGAGCGAGAGAGAGGGAAGTGCGAGAGAGAGGGAAGAGCGAGAGAGGGAAGAGCGAGAGAGAGGGAAGAGCGAGAGAGAGGGAAGAGCGAGAGAGGGAAGAGCGAGAGAGGGAAGAGCGTGAGAGGGAAGAGCGAGAGAGAGGGAAGAGCACGAGAGGGAAGAGCAATAGAGGGGGAAGAGCAATAGAGGGGGAAGAGCGATAGAGGGGGAAGAGCGATAGAGGGGGAAGAGCGATAGAGGGGGAAGAGCGTAAAAGAGGGAAGAGCACAAGAGGGAAGAGCAAGAGAGGGAAGGCAGAGCGTGAGAATTAAGAGCGTAAGACAGGAAAGAACGTAAGAGGGGGAAGAGCGTAAGAGGGGGAAGGGCATAAGAGGGGGTAGAGTGTGAGAGAACAGGCAGAGGCAAAGGTTAACAGAGAGAGATGGACAGAGAGAGAGATGGACAGAGAGAGAGAGATGGACAGAGAGAGAGAGATGGACAGAAAGAGAGAGATGGACAGAGAGAGAGATGGACAGAGAGAGAGATGGACAGAGAGAGAGAGATGGACAGAGAGAGAGAGATGGACAGAGAGAGAGAGAGAGAGATGGACAGAGAGAGAGAGATGGACATAGAGAGAGAGAGATGGACAGAGAGAGAGAGATGGTCAAAGAGAGAGGGGGAGGCAGAGGGGAGAAGGGGGGGCAAAGGGCGGGTGACATGGGGGGGGGGAAAGGAGAGAGTGAGAAAGAGGGATAGAGAGAAGATGAGAGAGAAAAAGAAAGTGTCGGATAATTAGAGCGAGGGGGGGGGACAGAAGTGAACGAGAGAGAGAAAAATGAGAGAGAGAGAGGGAGAAAATGAGAAAAAGAGGGGGCAAGTGAGAGAGGGGCAACTGTTAATGCAGAAACAAGGACGGATCGAACCACCATCTTAAGAGTTAGGGAGAAGCCACTTAGGACGGATCTCGGAGGAGACATCTCTTTACTCAGAGGGTTGTGAATCTTTGGAATTCTCTACCCCAGAGGGCTGTGGATGCTCAGTCACTGAGTGTGTTTAAAGCAGAGACTGACAGATTTCTAAATCCCAATAACACAAAGGGATATGGGGATAGTGTGGGGAAAAAGGCATTGAAGTGGATGATCAGCCATGATCGTATAGAATGGTGGAACAGGCTCGATGGGCTGAATGGCCAACTCCTGCTCCTACTTCTTACGTACACACACTCCCCATCAAAAACAACCCAGGACAGGTACAGCACGGGGTTAGAAAGCTCCCTGGACAGTGTCCCAGTCAAACACACTCTGTCACTCAGCCCCCTGATGAGGCCTTCATCCCCTGGCTCGGAGACTGCATTTGACCTTGGAGGATGAAAGGTCAAAGCTCCACCATTGGCAGCCTTCAGCAGCCTGCCCCCCCCCCCCCCCCCCCCCCGGGGTCTCGCCTGCCCGTCCGAACCATCTCTGCCTCTCTCTCTCCCCTCCCTTAAAACTGACCACTTCGACCCAGCTTTTGGTCACCCAATCTCATTACTGCCTTGGTGTCCAACCAACTTTAGGGCAGCACGGTAGCACACGTGGCGAGCACTGTGGCCTCACAGCGCCAGGGACCCAGGTTCGATTCCGGCTTGGTTCACTGTCTGTGCGGAGTCTGCACATCTTCCCCGTGTGTGCGTGGGTTTCCTCCGGGTGCTCCGGTTTCCTCCCCCAAGATGTGCAGGTTAGGTGCATTGGCCGTGATAAATTGCCCTTAGTGTCCAAAGAGGTTAGTAGGGGTTATTGGGTTATGGGGATAGGGCTTAAGTGGATCGGTGCAGACTCGATGGGCTGAATGGCCTCCTTCTGCACTGTATGTTCTAACTGTGAGGGAGACAGTGTAAAACTTCAAAAGGCCATAGACAAGTTGGGGGAGTGGGCAGAGGGGTGGCAGATGAAGTTCAATGTGGAGAAGTGTGAGGTGATGCATTTTGGACGAAAGAACATGGGGAGACAATAGTAAATAAGGAGTAAAGTTCTCAAAGGGGTGCAGAGCAGAGGGACCTAGGTGTATCTGTGCAGAGATCATTGAAGGAGGCAGGACAGGTGGAGAGAGCAGTTAATAAAGTATACAGTGGTATTCCGGTTGCGGCTATGCGGAGCTAAGCCGCATGATTCGGCAGCTCCCGCGATCACGGACTTCCGGGCTCGCTAAAGGAGCCCCAACGGAATTTTTTTACAGACAACCCGTGGGGAAGAGAAGATAGAGGTCCCCTACCAACTTTTATGGACCGGACCCAAAGTGCAACGGCCAAAAAAGCGGCATTGGAGCAGCAGGAGAAGCGAGGGAAAAAAAAGCAAAATGGCGGTGGCCAGGGACAAAGAGGAAATGCAGGAATTCATCAAGCGCTGCTTCGAGGAGCAGCGCGAGGAAATGCTGGCGCCTATGCTGGCGGTAATTGAAGGACTCGGGATCACCCAGAAGGCCCACGAGGTGAAGATCCAGGAGGTCCAGAAAAGAGTGAGTGAGAATGAGGACGAGCTCTTGGGCCTGGCGGTGAGAGTGCAGCAGCAGGTTAAGAAAGGGATGGGTAGGACAGGTATTTCACTCGGGACTGGATGTGAAAAATAGAGGGGTGGCAATTCTGGTGGGAAAGCATGTGTCATTTGAGGCCAAGGCTATCGTAGCGGATAATGGAGGGAGATATGTGATGGTGAGTGGTAGGTTGCAAGGGACGTGGGTGGTGTTGGTAAATGTAAACGCCCCGAACTGGGATGATGCTGGATTTATGAAGCGCATGTTGGGGCGCATCCCGGACCTGGAGGTAGAAGGACTGATAATGGGAGGGGACTTCAATACAGTGCTGGATCCAGCACCAGACCGCTCCAGATCAAGGACGGGAAGGAGGCCGGCGGCGGCCAAGGTACTTAGGGGGTTTATGGATCAGATGGAGGGAGTGGACCCATGGAGGTTTGCAAGACCGCAGGCCAGGGAATTTTCTTTCTTCTCCCACGTGCATAAGGCTTACTCCCGTTCTTTGTTCTGGGCAGGGCGCTCATCCCGAGGGTGGAGGGGACGGAGTATTCAGCTATAGCCGTTTCGGACCACGCCCCGCACTGGGTGGAACTGGAGCTGGGAGAGGAGAGGGACCAACGCCCACTGTGGCAGCTGGATGTGGGACTGCTGGCAGATGAGGTGGTGTGTGGGAAGGTGAGGGGGTGCATCGAAAGGTACTTGGAGGCCAACGACAACGGGGAGGTGCGGGTGGGGGTGGTATGGGAGGCGTTGAAGGCGGTGATCAGGGGAGAGTTAATCTCCATCAGGGCTCATAGGGAGAAGACAGAGGGCATGGAAAGGGAGAGGTTAGTGGGGGAGATTTTGAGAGTGGACAGGAGATACGCAGAGGCCCCGGAGGAAAGATTACTTGGGGAAAGGCGACGGCTCCAGGCGGAGTTTGACCTGTTGACCACAGGGAAGGCGGAGGCACAGTGGAGGAAGGCGCAGGGGGCGACCTACGAGTATGGGGAAAAGGCTAGTCGGATGCTGGCACACCAGCTCCGTAAGAGGATGGCAGCGAGGGAAATAGGGGGAGTCAAAGATGGAAGGGGAGCCACGGTTCGGAGTGCGACGAAAATAAACAAGGTATTTAAGGCCTTCTGTGAAGAGCTGTACAGATCCCAGCCCCCAGCGGGGGAAGAGGGGATGAGACGATTCCTAGACCTACTGAGATTCCCGAGGGTGGAGGAGCAAGAGGTGGCTGGTTTGGGGGCACCAATTGGGTTGGAGGAGCTGAGCAAGGGTTTGGGGAGTATGCAGGCGGGGAAGGCCCCGGGACCGGACGGGTTCCCGGTGGAGTTCTACAAGAAGTACGTAGACCTGTTGGCCCCGCTACTAGTGAGGACCTTTAACGAGGCAAGAGAGGAGGGGACCCTGCCCCCGACAATGTCGGAGGCGACAATTTCCTTGATTCTAAAGCGAGACAAGGACCCACTGCAATGTGGATCGTACAGGCCGATCTCGCTCCTCAATGTGGATGCAAAGCTATTAGCGAAGGTACTGGCCACTAGGATTGAGGACTGTGTCCCGGGGGTGATTCACGAGGACCAAACGGGATTCGTAAAGGGCAGGCAATTAAACACTAATGTGCGGCGGCTCTTAAACGTGATAATGATGCCATCGGAGGAGGGAGAGGCGGAGATAGTGGCAGCTATGGACGCGGAAAAGGCCTTTGACCGAGTAGACTGGGAGTACCTCTGGGAGGTGCTGCATAGGTTTGGGTTCAGGGGAGGGTTTATCAGCTGGGTTAAGCTCATTTACAGAGCCCCGATGGCAAGTGTAGTGACGAACCGGCGGAGGTCGGAGTACTTTCGGCTGTACCGAGGAACGAGGCAGGGGTGCCCCCTGTCCCCCCTGTTGTTTGCATTGGCGATCGAACCCTTGGCCATGTCACTGAGGGAGTCTAATAAATGGAGGGGGGTGGTTCGAGGGGGAGAAGAGCATCGGGTGTCGTTATATGCGGATGACCTGTTGCTGTACGTGGCGGACCCAATGGAGGGGATGGTGGAGGTCATGTAGACTCTGAGGGAGTTTGGGGAGTTCTCGGGCTATAAGCTCAATGTAGGGAAGAGTGAGCTCTTTGTATTACAGGCAGGGGACCAAGAAAGAGGGATAGGGGACCTACCACTGAGGAGGGCGGAGAGGAGTTTTCGGTATCTGGGGATCCAGATAGCCAGGAGTTGGGGGCCCCTACATAAACTGAATCTGACGAGGTTGCTGGACCAAATGGAGGAGGACTTCAAAAGATGGGACATGTTACCGCTCTCGCTGGCGGGTAGAGTGCAGTCAGTCAAAATGGTGGTCCTTCCGAGGTTTCTGTTTGTGTTTCAGTGCCTTCCCATCGTGATCACTAAGGGCTTTTTCAAGAGAGTAGGTAGGAGTATTATGGGGTTTGTGTGGGCGAATAAGACCCCGAGAGTAAGGAGAGGGTTCCTGGAACGCAGTAGGGACCGAGGAGGGTTGGTGCTGCCAAACCTAGGGAGCTACTACTGGGCAGCAAATGTGGCGATGATCTGCAAGTGGGTTATGGAGGGAGAGGGGGCGGCATGGAAGAGGATGGAGATGGCGTCCTGTAAAGGAACGAGCTTGGGGGCGTTGGTGACGGCACCGCTGCCGTTCTCGCCATCAAAGTACACCACGAGCCCGGTGGTGGCAGCAACGTTAAGGATCTGGGGCCAGTGGAGGCGGCATAGGGGTGCAGTGGGAGCCTCGGTGTGGTCCCCGATCAGGGGTAACCACCAGTTTGTCCCGGGGAAGATGGACGGGGGGTTCCAGGGCTGGCATCGGGCGGGGATTAGAAGAATGGGGGACCTGTTCATTGACGGGACATTTGCAAGCCATGGGGCACTGGAGGAGAAGTTTGAGTTACCCCCGGGAAATGCATTTAGATATATGCAGGTGAGGGCTTTTGTGAGGCGACAGGTCAGGGAATTTCCGTTGCTTCCGGCACAAGAAATTCAAGACAGGGTGATCTCGGGTGTATGGGTCGGGGAGGGCAAGGTTTCGGCAATGCACCAAGAGATGAAAGAAGAGGGGGAGGCTTTGGTAGAGGAGCTGAAGGGTAAATGGGAGGAGGAGCTGGGGGAGGAGATCGAGGAAGGTCTGTGGGCTGATGCCCTGGGTAGGGTTAATTCCTCCTCCTCATGTGCCAGGCTCAGCCTCATACAATTTAAGGTGGTTCACAGAACGCACTTGACGGGGGCGAGGTTGAGTAGGTTCTTTGGGGTAGAGGACAGATGTGGAAGGTGTTCAGGGGGCCCGGCGAACCATATCCATATGTTTTGGTCATGCCCGGCACTGGAGGGGAGTGGCGGGAACAATATCTCAGGTGGTGAAAGTCCGGGTCAAGCCAAGCTGGGGGCTAGTATTATTTGGAGTAGTGGACGAGCCGGGAGTGCAGGAGGCGAAAGAGGCCGGCATTCTGGCCTTTGCGTCCCTAGTAGCCCGGCGAAGGATCTTGCTAATGTGGAAGGAGGCGAAGCCCCCCAGCGTGGGGGCCTGGATAAATGATATGGCTGGGTTCATTAAGCTGGAGAGGATAAAGTTTGCCTTGAGAGGGTCTGTGCAGGGGTTCTACAGGCGGTGGCAACCGTTCCTAGACTATCTCGCGGAGCGTTAGAGGAAGGTCGGTCAGCAGCAGCAGCAACCGGGCCCTGGGGGTGTGGACGTTGGGGGGTGGACGACGACGTCCTGTGGGGGGGGGGGATTGCTTGGGGGGATGGATGAGCGGGAGATAACATGGAGGGTGGGGGAAACTGGCACGTGCGGGCGAGAGCCAGTGTATAAAGCTATGTAAATATACCATTTTGCCATGTATATGTCTTGCTCAGTGCGATTTTGTGTTATTTTGTTACGGGGGTTGGGGGGGGGGGGGGGGGGGAGAGGGGGGTGGTTATTGTTTGTAAGGGGAAAAAATTGTGTTGGTAAAAAACTTTAATAAATATATATTTTTTAAAAATATCAGTATCCTGGGCTTTATTAACAGGGACACAGAGTACAAGAGCAAGGAGGTTATACTGAACTGATACCAGACACCAGTCAGACCTCAGCTGGAATATTGTGCACAGTTCTGGGGGCCACACGAGAGGAAGGATGTGAACACATTGGAGAGAGAGCGCAGAAGAGGTTTACAAGGATGGTTCCGGGGATGGGAAACTTCAGTTATGGGGATAGATTGGAGAGGTTGGGACTGTTCTCCTTGGAGAGAAGGAGGCCGAGAGGGGATTTGATAGAGATGTTCCAAATCATGTGGGGGGGTCTGGACAGAGTGGACGGGGGGGGAAACTGTTCCGGATTCGTGATAGGATCGAGAACGAGAGGGCGAAGATCGGAAGCGATTTGTGAAAGAAGCAAATGTGATTTGAGAAAACCCCTTTTCACACAGCGAGTGGTCGGGGTCTGGAATGCACTGTCTGGAAGTGTGGTGGAGGCGGGTTCAATCGGGGCGTCCGAGAGGGCGAGGGACGATTATCTGAATAGAGACAATGTGTGTGGGGGGGGGGGGGGGGGAGAGGGTACGGGGGAAAGGCAGGGGAACGGCACTAAGTCACGATGCGCTGAATGGCCTCTTTCTACCACGTAACAATCCTGTGATTCTGCTGAAGCTCCTGTGAAGGGCCTGGGGAGGATTTAATACTTTAAGGGCACTGCACCATTGAAATGGTGGGGGTTTGGGGTGGGGAAGGTGGGGGCGTGGGGAAGATGAGGGGGGGGGAAGATGAGGGGGGGGTTGGTGTTTACCTCAAAAATGGCAGCGTCCTTGTCGTGCCTGTAGTCCTGGTGGTTTGCGTGCTTCCAGGGTATCCGGAACATTCCCAGCTTGCGGTCCTCCCAGACCAGGCCCGGGTACTTGTCGCTGTCCACCTGCTGGATCATCCACTGCTTCAGCTTTGGGGTGCTACTCGGCATCCCAGGCATCCCAGACCCTGTGTGCGAGAGAGAGAGAGTGTGAGAGAGAGTATGAGAGAGAGAGAGCGAGAGTGTGAGAGAGAGTATGAGAGAGAGAGAGCGAGAGTGTGTGAGAGAGCATGAGAGAGAGAGGGCGAGAGTGTGTGAGAGAGCATGAGAGAGAGCGAGAGTGTGAGAGAGAGCATGAGAGAGAGAGGGCGAGAGTGTGTGAGAGAGCATGAGACAGTGAGAGAGAATGTGAGAGAGCGAGAGAGTGTGAGAGAGCGAGAGTGTGAGAGAGAGCGAGAGTGTGAGAGAGAGCGAGAGTGTGTGAGAGAGCATGAGAGAGAGCGAGAGTGTGAGAGAGAGCATGAGAGAGAGAGGGCGAGAGTGTGAGAGAGAGCATGAGAGAGAGAGGGCGAGAGTGTGTGAGAGAGCATGAGAGAGAGCGAGAGTGTGAGAGAGAGCGAGAGTGTGAGAGAGAGCATGAGAGAGAGAGGGCGAGAGTGTGTGAGAGAGCGAGAGAGTGTGAGAGAGCGAGAGTGTGAGAGAGAGCGAGAGTGTGCGAGAGAGCGAGAGTGTGCGAGAGAGCGAGAGTGTGAGAGAGAGCGAGAGTGTGAGAGAGAGCGAGAGTGTGAGAGAGAGCATGACAGAGAGAGAGGGAGCGAGAGTGTGTGAGAGAGCATGAGACAGTGAGAGAGAGAGTGTGTGCGAGAGCATGAGACAGTGAGAGAGAGAGTGTGTGAGAGAGCGAGAGAGTGTGAGAGAGCGAGAGAGTGTGAGAGAGCGAGAGTGTGAGAGAGAGCGAGAGTGTGAGAGAGAGCGAGAGTGTGAGAGAGAGCGAGAGTGTGAGAGAGAGCGAGAGTGTGAGAGAGAGCGAGAGTGTGAGAGAGAGCGAGAGTGTGAGAGAGAGCATGACAGAGAGAGAGCGAGAGTGTGTGAGAGAGCATGAGACAGTGAGAGAGAGAGTGTGTGCGAGAGCATGAGACAGTGAGAGAGAGAGTGTGTGAGAGAGCGAGAGAGTCTGAGAGAGCGAGAGTGTGAGAGAGAGCGAGAGTGTGAGAGAGAGCGAGAGTGTGAGAGAGAGCGAGAGTGTGAGAGAGAGCGAGAGTGTGAGAGAGAGCGAGAGTGTGAGAGAGAGCATGACAGAGAGAGAGAGAGCGAGAGTGTGAGAGAGCATGAGAGAGAGCGAGAGTGTGAGAGAGAGCATGAGAGAGAGCGAGAGTGTGAGAGAGAGCATGAGAGAGCGAGGGCGAGAGTGTGTGAGAGAGCATGAGATAGTGAGAGAGTGTGTGCGAGAGCATGAGACAGTGAGAGAGAGTGTGAGAGAGCGAGAGAGTGTGAGAGAGCGAGAGTGTGAGAGAGAGCGAGAGTGTGAGAGAGAGCGAGAGTGTGAGAGAGAGCGAGAGTGTGAGAGAGAGCATGACAGAGAGAGAGCGAGAGTGTGTGAGAGGGCATGAGAGAGAGCGAGTGTGAGAGAGAGCATGAGAGAGAGAGGGCGAGAGTGTGTGAGAGAGCATGAGACAGTGAGAGAGAGAGTGTGTGAGAGAGCGAGAGAGTGTGAGAGAGCGAGAGTGTGAGAGAGAGCGAGAGTGTGAGAGAGAGCGAGAGTGTGTGAGAGAGCGAGAGTGTGTGAGAGAGCATGAGAGAGAGCGAGAGTGTGAGAGAGAGCATGAGAGAGAGAGGGCGAGAGTGTGTGAGAGAGCATGAGAGAGAGCGAGAGTGTGAGAGAGAGCATGAGAGAGAGAGGGCAAGAGTGTGAGAGAGAGCATGAGAGAAAGCGAGAGTGTGAGAGAGAGCATGAGAGAGAGCGAGAGTGTGTGAGAGAGCATGAGAGAGAGCGAGAGTGTGAGAGAGAGCATGAGAGAGAGAGGGCGAGAGTGTGTGAGAGAGCATGAGAGAGAGCGAGAGTGTGAGAGAGAGCATGAGAGAGAGAGGGCAAGAGTGTGAGAGAGAGCATGAGAGAGAGCGAGAGTGTGAGAGAGAGCGAGAGTGTGAGAGAGAGCATGAGAGAGAGAGGGCGAGAGTGTGTGAGAGAGCGAGAGAGTGTGAGAGAGCGAGAGTGTGAGAGAGAGCAAGCGTGTGAGAGAGAGCGAGAGTGTGAGAGAGCGAGAGTGTGAGAGAGAGCGAGAGTGTGAGAGAGAGCGAGAGTGTGAGAGAGACCATGACAGAGAGAGAGAGAGCGAGAGTGTGTGAGAGAGCATGAGAGAGAGCGAGAGTGTGTGAGAGAGCATGAGACAGTGAGAGAGAGAGTGTGTGCGAGAGCATGAGACAGTGAGAGAGAGAGTGTGTGAGAGAGCGAGAGAGTGTGAGAGAGCGAGAGTGTGAGAGAGAGCGAGAGTGTGAGAGAGAGCGAGAGTGTGAGAGAGAGCGAGAGTGTGAGAGAGAGCATGACAGAGAGAGAGCGAGAGTGTGTGAGAGAGCATGAGAGAGAGCGAGTGTGAGAGAGAGCATGAGAGAGAGAGGGCGAGAGTGTGTGAGAGAGCATGAGACAGTGAGAGAGAGTGTGTGAGAGAGCGAGAGAGTGTGAGAGAGCGAGAGTGTGAGAGAGAGCGAGAGTGTGAGAGAGAGCGAGAGTGTGTGAGAGAGCGAGAGTGTGTGAGAGAGCATGAGAGAGAGCGAGAGTGTGAGAGAGAGCATGAGAGAGAGAGGGCGAGAGTGTGTGAGAGAGCATGAGAGAGAGCGAGAGTGTGAGAGAGAGCATGAGAGAGAGAGGGCAAGAGTGTGAGAGAGAGCATGAGAGAGAGCGAGAGTGTGAGAGAGAGCATGAGAGAGAGCGAGAGTGTGTGAGAGAGCATGAGAGAGAGCGAGAGTGTGAGAGAGAGCATGAGAGAGAGAGGGCGAGAGTGTGTGAGAGAGCATGAGAGAGAGCGAGAGTGTGAGAGAGAGCATGAGAGAGAGAGGGCAAGAGTGTGAGAGAGAGCATGAGAGAGAGCGAGAGTGTGAGAGAGAGCATGAGAGAGAGCGAGAGTGTGAGAGAGAGCATGAGAGAGAGAGGGCGAGAGTGTGTGAGAGAGCGAGAGAGTGTGAGAGAGCGAGAGTGTGAGAGAGAGCAAGCGTGTGAGAGAGAGCGAGAGTGTGAGAGAGCGAGAGTGTGAGAGAGAGCGAGAGTGTGAGAGAGAGCGAGAGTGTGAGAGAGACCATGACAGAGAGAGAGAGAGCGAGAGTGTGTGAGAGAGCATGAGAGAGAGCGAGAGTGTGTGAGAGAGCATGAGACAGTGAGAGAGAGAGTGTGTGCGAGAGCATGAGACAGTGAGAGAGAGAGTGTGTGAGAGAGCGAGAGAGTGTGAGAGAGCGAGAGTGTGAGAGAGAGCGAGAGTGTGAGAGAGAGCGAGAGTGTGAGAGAGAGCATGACAGAGAGAGAGAGAGCGAGTGTGAGAGAGCATGAGAGAGAGCGAGAGTGTGAGAGAGAGCATGAGAGAGAGCGAGAGTGTGAGAGAGAGCATGAGAGAGAGGGCGAGAGTGTGTGAGAGAGCATGAGATAGTGAGAGAGAGAGTGTGTGCGAGAGCATGAGAGAGAGCGAGAGAGTGTGAGAGAGAGCGAGAGTGTGAGAGAGCGAGAGTGTGAGAGAGCGAGAGTGTGAGAGAGAGCGAGAGTGTGAGAGAGAGCATGACAGAGAGAGAGCGAGAGTGTGTGAGAGAGCATGAGAGAGAGCGAGTGTGAGAGAGAGCATGAGAGAGAGAGCGAGAGTGTGTGCGAGAGCATGAGACAGTGAGAGAGAGAGTGTGTGCGAGAGCATGAGACAGTGAGAGAGAGAGTGTGTGAGAGAGCGAGAGAGTGTGAGAGAGCGAGAGTGTGAGAGAGAGCGAGAGTGTGAGAGAGAGCGAGAGTGTGAGAGAGAGCGTGTGTGTGAGAGAGAGAGAGAGAGCGGGAGTGTTAGAGAGAGAGTGTGAGTGAGAGTGTGAGAGAGAGTGAGAGCGAGAGTGTGAGAGCAAGAGAGTGTGAGAGAGAGCGTGTGAGAGTGAGAGAGAGCGAGAGTGTGAGAGAGAGCGAGAGTGTGAGAGAGCGAGATTGTGAGAGAGCGAGAGAGAGAGCGGGAGTGTTAGAGAGAGAGTGAGTGAGAGTGTGAGAGAGAGTGAGAGCGAGAGTGTGAGAGCGAGAGTGTGAGAGCAAGAGAGTGTGAGAGAGAGAGAGCGTGTGAGAGTGAGAGAGAGCGAGAGTGTGAGAGAGAGCGAGAGTGTGAGAGAGAGAGAGAGAGAGAGAGCAGGAGTGTTAGAGAGAGAGCAGGAGTGTTAGAGAGAGAGCGGGAGTGTTAGAGAGAGAGTGTGAGTGAGAGTGTGAGAGAGAGTGAGAGCGAGAGTGTGAGAGCAAGAGAGTGTGAGAGAGAGAGAGCGTGTGAGAGTGAGAGAGAGCGAGAGTGTGAGAGAGAGCGAGAGTGTGAGAGAGCGAGAGAGAGAGCGGGAGTGTTAGAGAGAGAGTGAGTGAGAGTGTGAGAGCGAGAGTGTGAGAGAGCGCGAGAGTGTGAGAGAGAGAGAGTGTGAGTGTGAGAGAGAGCGAGAGTGTGAGAGAGAGTGTGAGAGCGAGAGTGTGAGAGTGTGAGAGCGAGAGTGTGAGAGTGGGAGAGCGAGAGTGTGAGAGCGAGAGAGTGTGAGAGCGAGAGAGCGAGTGTGAGAGCGAGCGAGAGTGTGAGAGAGAGAGAGAGCGAGAGTGTGAGAGAGAGCAAGAGTAAGAGAGAGAGAGACAGCGAGAGTGTGAGAGAGAGCAAGAGTGTGAGAGAGAGAGAGCGAGAGTGTGAGAAAGAGCGAGAGTGTGAGTGTGACAGAGAGCGAGAGTGTGACAGAGAGCGAGAGTGTGAGAGAGAGCGAGAGTGTGAGTGTGAGAGGGAGCGAGAGTGTGAGAGAGAGCGAGAGTGTGAGAGAGAGCGAGAGTGTGAGAGAGAGCATGACAGAGAGAGAGAGAGCGAGAGTGTGAGAGAGCATGAGAGAGAGCGAGAGTGTGAGAGAGAGCATGAGAGAGAGCGAGAGTGTGAGAGAGAGCATGAGAGAGGGCGAGAGTGTGTGAGAGAGCATGAGATAGTGAGAGAGTGTGTGCGAGAGCATGAGACAGTGAGAGAGAGTGTGAGAGAGCGAGAGAGTGTGAGAGAGCGAGAGTGTGAGAGAGAGCGAGAGTGTGAGAGAGAGCGAGAGTGTGAGAGAGAGCGAGAGTGTGAGAGAGAGCATGACAGAGAGAGAGCGAGAGTGTGTGAGAGGGCATGAGAGAGAGCGAGTGTGAGAGACAGCATGAGAGAGAGAGGGCGAGAGTGTGTGAGAGAGCATGAGACAGTGAGAGAGAGAGTGTGTGAGAGAGCGAGAGAGTGTGAGAGAGCGAGAGTGTGAGAGAGAGCGAGAGTGTGAGAGAGAGCGAGAGTGTGTGAGAGAGCGAGAGTGTGTGAGAGAGCATGAGAGAGAGCGAGAGTGTGAGAGAGAGCATGAGAGAGAGAGGGCGAGAGTGTGTGAGAGAGCATGAGAGAGAGCGAGAGTGTGAGAGAGAGCATGAGAGAGAGAGGGCAAGAGTGTGAGAGAGAGCATGAGAGAAAGCGAGAGTGTGAGAGAGAGCATGAGAGAGAGCGAGAGTGTGTGAGAGAGCATGAGAGAGAGCGAGAGTGTGAGAGAGAGCATGAGAGAGAGAGGGCGAGAGTGTGTGAGAGAGCATGAGAGAGAGCGAGAGTGTGAGAGAGAGCATGAGAGAGAGAGGGCAAGAGTGTGAGAGAGAGCATGAGAGAGAGCGAGAGTGTGAGAGAGAGCGAGAGTGTGAGAGAGAGCATGAGAGAGAGAGGGCGAGAGTGTGTGAGAGAGCGAGAGAGTGTGAGAGAGCGAGAGTGTGAGAGAGAGCAAGCGTGTGAGAGAGAGCGAGAGTGTGAGAGAGCGAGAGTGTGAGCGAGAGTGTGAGAGAGAGCGAGAGTGTGAGAGAGACCATGACAGAGAGAGAGAGAGCGAGAGTGTGTGAGAGAGCATGAGAGAGAGCGAGAGTGTGTGAGAGAGCATGAGACAGTGAGAGAGAGAGTGTGTGCGAGAGCATGAGACAGTGAGAGAGAGAGTGTGTGAGAGAGCGAGAGAGTGTGAGAGAGCGAGAGTGTGAGAGAGAGCGAGAGTGTGAGAGAGAGCGAGAGTGTGAGAGAGAGCGAGAGTGTGAGAGAGAGCATGACAGAGAGAGAGCGAGAGTGTGTGAGAGAGCATGAGAGAGAGCGAGTGTGAGAGAGAGCATGAGAGAGAGAGGGCGAGAGTGTGTGAGAGAGCATGAGACAGTGAGAGAGAGAGTGTGTGAGAGAGCGAGAGAGTGTGAGAGAGCGAGAGTGTGAGAGAGAGCGAGAGTGTGAGAGAGAGCGAGAGTGTGTGAGAGAGCGAGAGTGTGTGAGAGAGCATGAGAGAGAGCGAGAGTGTGAGAGAGAGCATGAGAGAGAGAGGGCGAGAGTGTGTGAGAGAGCATGAGAGAGAGCGAGAGTGTGAGAGAGAGCATGAGAGAGAGAGGGCAAGAGTGTGAGAGAGAGCATGAGAGAGAGCGAGAGTGTGAGAGAGAGCATGAGAGAGAGCGAGAGTGTGTGAGAGAGCATGAGAGAGAGCGAGAGTGTGAGAGAGAGCATGAGAGAGAGAGGGCGAGAGTGTGTGAGAGAGCATGAGAGAGAGCGAGAGTGTGAGAGAGAGCATGAGAGAGAGAGGGCAAGAGTGTGAGAGAGAGCATGAGAGAGAGCGAGAGTGTGAGAGAGAGCATGAGAGAGAGCGAGAGTGTGAGAGAGAGCATGAGAGAGAGAGGGCGAGAGTGTGTGAGAGAGCGAGAGAGTGTGAGAGAGCGAGAGTGTGAGAGAGAGCAAGCGTGTGAGAGAGAGCGAGAGTGTGAGAGAGCGAGAGTGTGAGAGAGAGCGAGAGTGTGAGAGAGACCATGACAGAGAGAGAGAGAGCGAGAGTGTGTGAGAGAGCATGAGAGAGAGCGAGAGTGTGTGAGAGAGCATGAGACAGTGAGAGAGAGAGTGTGTGCGAGAGCATGAGACAGTGAGAGAGAGAGTGTGTGAGAGAGCGAGAGAGTGTGAGAGAGCGAGAGTGTGAGAGAGAGCGAGAGTGTGAGAGAGAGCGAGAGTGTGAGAGAGAGCGAGAGTGTGAGAGAGAGCATGACAGAGAGAGAGAGAGCGAGTGTGAGAGAGCATGAGAGAGAGCGAGAGTGTGAGAGAGAGCATGAGAGAGAGCGAGAGTGTGAGAGAGAGCATGAGAGAGAGGGCGAGAGTGTGTGAGAGAGCATGAGATAGTGAGAGAGAGAGTGTGTGCGAGAGCATGAGAGAGAGCGAGAGAGTGTGAGAGAGAGCGAGAGTGTGAGAGAGCGAGAGTGTGAGAGAGCGAGAGTGTGAGAGAGAGCGAGAGTGTGAGAGAGAGCATGACAGAGAGAGAGCGAGAGTGTGTGAGAGAGCATGAGAGAGAGCGAGTGTGAGAGAGAGCATGAGAGAGAGAGCGAGAGTGTGTGCGAGAGCATGAGACAGTGAGAGAGAGAGTGTGTGCGAGAGCATGAGACAGTGAGAGAGAGAGTGTGTGAGAGAGCGAGAGAGTGTGAGAGAGCGAGAGTGTGAGAGAGAGCGAGAGTGTGAGAGAGAGCGAGAGTGTGAGAGAGAGCGTGTGTGTGAGAGAGAGAGAGAGAGCGAGAGTGTTAGAGAGAGAGTGTGAGTGAGAGTGTGAGAGAGAGTGAGAGCGAGAGTGTGAGAGCAAGAGAGTGTGAGAGAGAGCGTGTGAGAGTGAGAGAGAGCGTGTGAGAGTGAGAGAGAGCGAGAGTGTGAGAGAGAGCGAGAGTGTGAGAGAGCGAGATTGTGAGAGAGCGAGAGAGAGAGCGGGAGTGTTAGAGAGAGAGTGAGTGAGAGTGTGAGAGAGAGTGAGAGCGAGAGTGTGAGAGCGAGAGTGTGAGAGCAAGAGAGTGTGAGAGAGAGAGAGCGTGTGAGAGTGAGAGAGAGCGAGAGTGTGAGAGAGAGCGAGAGTGTGAGAGAGAGAGAGAGAGAGAGAGCAGGAGTGTTAGAGAGAGAGCAGGAGTGTTAGAGAGAGAGCGGGAGTGTTAGAGAGAGAGTGTGAGTGAGAGTGTGAGAGAGAGTGAGAGCGAGAGTGTGAGAGCAAGAGAGTGTGAGAGAGAGAGAGCGTGTGAGAGTGAGAGAGAGCGAGAGTGTGAGAGAGAGCGAGAGTGTGAGAGAGCGAGAGAGAGAGCGGGAGTGTTAGAGAGAGAGTGAGTGAGAGTGTGAGAGCGAGAGTGTGAGAGAGCGCGAGAGTGTGAGAGAGAGAGAGTGTGAGTGTGAGAGAGAGCGAGAGTGTGAGAGAGAGTGTGAGAGCGAGAGTGTGAGAGTGTGAGAGCGAGAGTGTGAGAGTGGGAGAGCGAGAGTGTGAGAGCGAGAGAGTGTGAGAGCGAGAGAGCGAGTGTGAGAGCGAGCGAGAGTGTGAGAGAGAGAGAGAGAGCGAGAGTGTGAGAGAGAGCAAGAGTGAGAGTGAGAGAGACAGCGAGAGTGTGAGAGAGCAAGAGTGTGAGAGAGAGAGAGCGAGAGTGTGAGAAAGAGCGAGAGTGTGAGTGTGACAGAGAGCGAGAGTGTGACAGAGAGCGAGAGTGTGAGAGAGAGCGAGAGTGTGAGTGTGAGAGGGAGCGAGAGTGTGAGAGAGAGCGAGAGTGTGAGAGAGAGCGAGAGTGTGAGTGTGAGAGAGAGCGAGTGTGAGAGAGAGCCAGAGTGTGAGAGAGAGCCAGAGTGTGTACGAGAGAGCGAGTGTTAGAGCGAGAGTGTTAGAGCGAGTGTTAGAGTGAGTGTTAGAGCGAGAGTGTGAGAGCGAGAGTGTGAGAGCGAGAGCGTGAGAGCGTGAGAGCGAGAGTGTGAGAGCGAGAGTGTGAGAGCGAGAGTGTGAGAGCAAGAGTGAGAGAGAGCGAGATGAGAGAGAGAGCAAGAGTGTGAGTGTGAGTGTGAGAGAGAGCGAGAGTGTGAGTGTGAGAGAGAGAGAGAGTGTGAATGTGAGAGAGAGCGAGAGTGTGAATGTGAGAGAGAGCGAGAGTGTGAGAGAGAGCCAGAGTGTGAGAGAGAGCGAGTGTTTGACAGAGAGCGAGGGTGTGAGAGAGAGCGAGGGTGTGAGAGAGAGCGAGAGTGTGAGAGAGAGCAAGAGTGTGAGAGAGAGCGAGAGTGTGAGAGAGAACGAGAGTGTGAGAGAGAGCCAGAGTGTGAGGGAGAGCGAGTGTTTGACAGAGAGCGAGGGTGTGAGAGAGAGCGAGAGTGTGAGAGAGAGCGAGAGTGTGAGAGAGAGCGAGAGTGTGAGAGAGAGCAAGAGTGTGAGAGAGAGCGAGAGTGTGAGTGTGAGAGAGAGCGAGAGTGTGAGAGGGAGCGAGAGTGTGAGAGAGAGCGAGAGTGTGAGTGTGAGAGGGAGCGAGAGAGTGAGAGAGAGCGAGAGTGTGAGAGAGAGCGAGAGTGTGAGTGTGAGAGAGAGCGAGTGTGAGAGAGAGCCAGAGTGTGAGAGAGAGCCAGAGTGTGTACGAGAGAACGAGTGTTAGAGCGAGAGTGTTAGAGCGAGTGTTAGAGTGAGTGTTAGAGCGAGAGTGTGAGAGCGAGAGTGTGAGAGCGAGAGTGTGAGAGCGAGAGCGTGAGCGTGAGAGCGAGAGTGTGAGAGCGAGAGTGTGAGAGCAAGAGTGAGGGAGAGCGAGATGAGAGAGAGAGCAAGAGTGTGAGTGTGAGTGTGAGAGAGAGCGAGAGTGTGAGTGTGAGAGAGAGCGAGAGTGTGAATGTGAGAGAGAGCGAGAGTGTGAATGTGAGAGAGAGCGAGAGTGTGAGGGAGAGCCAGAGTGTGAGAGAGAGCCAGAGTGTGAGAGAGAGCGAGTGTTTGACAGAGAGCGAGGGTGTGAGAGAGAGCGAGAGTGTGAGAGAGAGCGAGAGTGTGAGAGAGAGCGAGAGTGTGAGAGAGAACGAGAGTGTGAGAGAGAACGAGAGTGTGAGAGAGAGCCAGAGTGTGAGAGAGAGCGAGTGTTTGACAGAGAGCGAGGGTGTGAGAGAGAGCGAGAGTGTGAGAGAGAGCGAGAGTGTGAGAGTGGGAATGTGAGAGAGAACGAGAGTGTGAGAGAGAGCGAGAGTGTGAGAGGGAGCGAGAGTGTGAGAGAGAGCAAGAGTGTGAGAGAGAGCGAGAGTGTGAGTGTGAGAGAGAGCGAGAGTGTGAGAGGGAGCGAGAGTGAGAGAGAGCGAGGGTGTGAGAGAGAGCCAGAGTGTGTACGAGAGAGCGAGTGTTAGAGCGAGAGTGTGAGAGCGAGAGTGTGAGAGCGAGTGAGAGAGCGAGAGTGAGAGAGAGAGCGAGAGTGTGAGTGTGAGAGAGAGCGAGAGTGTGAGTGTGAGAGAGAGCGAGAGTGTGAGAGAGAGCGAGTGTTTGACAGAGAGTGTTAGAGCGAGAGTGTGTGAGAGAGCGAGAGTGTGAGTGTGAGAGAGAGCGAAAGTGTGAGAGAGAGCGAGAGTGTGAGAGAGAGCCAGAGTGTGAGAGAGAGCCAGAGTGTGAGAGAGAGCGAGTGTTTGACAGAGAGCGAGGGTATGAGAGAGAGCGAGAGTGTGAGAGAGAGCGAGAGTGTGAGAGAGAGCGAGAGTGTGAGAGAGAACGAGAGTGTGAGAGAGAGCGAGAGTGTGAGAGAGAGCGAGAGTGTGAGAGAGAGCGAGAGTGTGAGAGAGAGCGAGAGTGTGAGAGAGAGCGAGAGTGTGAGTGTGAGAGAGAGCTAGAGTGTGAGAGAGAGCCAGAGTGTGAGAGAGAGCGAGGGTGTGAGAGAGAACCAGAGTGTGTACGAGAGAGCGAGTGTTAGAGCGAGAGTGTGAGAGCGAGTGAGAGAGAGCAAGAGTGAGAGAGAGAGCGAGAGTGTGAGTGTGAGAGAGAGCGAGAGTGTGAGTGTGAGTATGAGAGAGAGCGAGAGTGTGAGAGAGAGCGAGTGTTTGACAGAGAGTGTGAGAGCGAGAGTGTGAGAGCGAGAGCGAGAGCGTGAGAGCGAGAGCGTGAGAGCGAGAGTGTGAGAGCGAGTGTGTGAGAGCAAGAGTGAGAGAGAGCGAGATGAGAGAGAGAGCAAGAGTGTGAGTGTGAGTGTGAGAGAGAGCGAGAGTGTGAGTGTGAGAGAGAGCGAGAGTGTGAATGTGAGAGAGAGCGAGAGTGTGAATGTGAGAGAGAGCGAGAGTGTGAGAGAGAGCCAGAGTGTGAGAGAGAGCCAGAGTGTGAGAGAGAGCGAGTGTTTGACAGAGAGCGAGGGTGTGAGAGAGAGCGAGAGTGTGAGAGAGAGCGAGAGTGTGAGAGAGAGCGAGAGTGTGAGAGAGAACGAGAGTGTGAGAGAGAGCCAGAGTGTGAGGAAGAGCGAGTGTTTGACAGAGAGCGAGGGTGTGAGAGAGAGCGAGAGTGTGAGAGAGAGCGAGAGTGTGAATGTGAGAGAGAGCGAGAGTGTGAATGTGAGAGAGAGCGAGAGTGTGAGAGAGAGCCAGAGTGTGAGAGAGAGCCAGAGTGTGAGAGAGAGCGAGTGTTTGACAGAGAGCGAGGGTGTGAGAGAGAGCGAGAGTGTGAGAGAGAGCGAGAGTGTGAGAGAGAGCGAGAGTGTGAGAGAGAACGAGAGTGTGAGAGAGAGCCAGAGTGTGAGGAAGAGCGAGTGTTTGACAGAGAGCGAGGGTGTGAGAGAGAGCGAGAGTGTGAGAGAGAGCGAGAGTGTGAGAGAGAGTGAGAATGTGAGAGAGAACGAGAGTGTGAGAGAGAGCGAGAGTGTGAGAGGGAGCGAGAGTGTGAGAGAGAGCAAGAGTGTGAGAGAGAGCGAGAGTGTGAGTGTGAGAGAGAGCGAGAGTGTGAGAGGGAGCGAGAGTGTGAGAGAGAGCGAGAGTGTGAGTGTGAGAGGGAGCGAGAGTGTGAGAGAGAGCGAGAGTGTGAGAGAGAGCGAGAGTGTGAGTGTGAGAGAGAGCGAGTGTGAGAGAGAGCCAGAGTGTGAGAGAGAGCCAGAGTGTTTACGAGAGAGCGAGTGTTAGAGCGAGAGTGTTAGAGCGAGTGTTAGAGTGAGTGTTAGAGCGAGAGTGTGAGAGCGAGAGTGTGAGAGCGAGAGTGTGAGAGCGAGAGCGTGAGAGCGAGAGTGTGAGAGCGAGAGTGTGAGAGCAAGAGTGAGAGAGCAAGAGTGAGAGAGAGCGAGATGAGAGAGAGAGCAAGAGTGTGAGTGTGAGTGTGAGAGAGAGCGAGAGTGTGAGTGTGAGAGAGAGCGAGAGTGTGAATGTGAGAGAGAGCGAGAGTGTGAATGTGAGAGAGAGCGAGAGTGTGAGAGAGAGCCAGAGTGTGAGAGAGAGCCAGAGTGTGAGAGAGAGCCAGAGTGTGAGAGAGAGCGAGTGTTTGACAGAGAGCGAGGGTGTGAGAGAGAGCGAGAGTGTGAGAGAGAGCGAGAGTGTGAGAGAGAGCGAGAGTGTGAGAGAGAACGAGAGTGTGAGAGAGAGCCAGAGTGTGAGAGAGAGCGAGTGTTTGACAGAGAGTGAGGGTGTGAGAGAGAGCGAGAGTGTGAGAGAGAGCGAGAGTGTGAGAGAGAGTGAGAATGTGAGAGAGAACGAGAGTGTGAGAGAGAGCGAGAGTGTGAGAGGGAGCGAGAGTGTGAGAGAGAGCAAGAGTGTGAGAGAGAGCGAGAGTGTGAGAGGGAGCGAGAGTGAGAGAGAGCGAGGGTGTGAGAGAGAGCCAGAGTGTGTACGAGAGAGCGAGTGTTAGAGCGAGAGTGTGAGAGCGAGAGTGTGAGAGCGAGTGAGAGAGCGAGAGTGAGAGAGAGAGCGAGAGTGTGAGTGTGAGAGAGAGCGAGATTGTGAGTGTGAGAGAGAGCGAGAGTGTGAGAGAGAGCGAGTGTTTGACAGAGAGTGTTAGAGCGAGAGTGTGTGAGAGAGCGAGAGAGTGAGTGTGAGAGAGAGCGAAAGTGTGAGAGAGAGCGAGAGTGTGAGAGAGAGCCAGAGTGTGAGAGAGAGCGAGTGTTTGACAGAGAGCGAGGGTATGAGAGAGAGCGAGAGTGTGAGAGAGAGCGAGAGTGTGAGAGAGAGCGAGAGTGTGAGAGAGAACGAGAGTGTGAGAGAGAGCGAGAGTGTGAGAGAGAGCGAGAGTGTGAGAGAGAGCGAGAGTGTGAGTGTGAGAGAGAGCTAGAGTGTGAGAGAGAGCCAGAGTGTGAGAGAGAGCGAGGGTGTGAGAGAGAACCAGAGTGTGTACGAGAGAGCGAGTGTTAGAGCGAGAGTGTGAGAGCGAGTGAGAGAGAGCAAGAGTGAGAGAGAGAGCGAGAGTGTGAGTGTGAGAGAGAGCGAGAGTGTGAGTGTGAGAGAGAGCGAGAGTGTGAGAGAGAGCGAGTGTTTGACAGAGAGTGTTAGAGCGAGAGTGTGTGAGAGAGCGAGAGTGTGTGAGAGAGCGAGAGTGTGAGAGAGCGAGAGTGAGAGAGAGCGAGAGTGAGAGAGAGCGAGAGTGAGACAGAGAGCGAGAGTGTGAGAGAGAGCGAGAGTGTGAGAGAGAGCGAGAGTGTGAGAGAAAGCGAGAGTGTGAGAGAGAGCGAGAGTGTGAGAGAGCGAGAGTGTGAGAGAGCGAGAGACGGAGTGAGAGTGAGACAGAGAGAGAGAGAGAGGGAGCGAGGGGGGCAGAGAGAGTGAGGGGGCAGAGAGAGTGAGGGGGCAGTGTGAGGGGGCAGAGTGAGTGAGGGGGCAGAGAGAGTGAGGGGGCAGAGAGAGTGAGGGGGCAAAGAGAGTGAGGGGGCAGAGAGAGTGAGGGGGCAGAGAGAGGGGGCAGAGAGAGTGAGGGGCAGAGAGAGTGAGGGGGCAGAGAGAGTGAGGGGGCAGAGCGAGTTAGGGGGCAGAGAGAGTGACTTTCTAATCCTCTCTCACCTTGACCTGCTGAGTTCCCCATGACGTAACCTCCTAACCCCATGGTCCTCCCTCCGACGCAGAAAGTAAAGGTCCCAGTCCCTGTAACGGTGGGGGGGGGTTTCACCCTCCATCTGTATCTGATTCGGGTTAGCATAATCGATATGGGGTTAACCTGGATTGGATAATCAATGTGGGGTTAACCGGGTTAGAATAATCAATAATAGGTTAACCGAGATAGGATAATCAATAAAAGCTTAAAAGGGATAGGATAATCTATGATGGGATAACCAGGTTAGGATAATCAATAATAGATTAACTGGGTTAGGATAATCAATAATAGGTTAACTGGATTAGTATAACTGATAAAAAGTTAACCGGGTTAGAATAATCAATAATAGGTTAACCGGGTTAGGATAATCGATACAAGGTTAACCGGGTTAGGATAATTAATAATAGGTTAACTGGGTTAGAATAATCAATAATAGGTTAACCGGGTTAGGATAATCAATAAAAGCTTAACCGGGTTAGGGTAATTTATGAAGGCTCAATTGGGTTAGGATAATCAATAATATGTTAACTGGGTTATGATAATTAACGAAGGGTTAACCGGGTTTGGATAATCAATAAAAGCTTAACCGGGTTAGGATAATCGATAAAAGGTTAACCGGTTAGGATAATTGATGAAGGGTTAACTAGGTTAGGACAATCGATAAAAGGTTAACTAGGTTAGGATAACTGATGAATGTTAACCAGGTTAGGATAATCAATATTAGATTAACCGGGTTAGGATAATTGATGAAGGGTTAACCGGGTTAGGATAATCAATATTAGTTTAACCGGGAGAGGATAATTGATGAAGGGTTAACCGGGTTAGGATAATCAATATTAGTTTAACCGGGAGAGGATAATTGATGATGGGTTAACCGGGTTAGGATAATCAATAAAAGGTTAACCAGGTTAGGATAACTGATGAAGGATTGACCGGGTTATGATAATCAATAATAGGTTAACCGGGTTAGGATAATCAATAAAAGGTTAACCAGGTTAGGATAATTGATGAAGGGTTGACTGGGTTAGGACAACAAGGCCGATGGGATCCTTGCCTTTATTAGCCGAGGTATAGAATATAAGAGCAGGGAGGTGATGCTGGAGCTGTATAAAACGCTGGTTAGGCCCCAGCTGGAGTACGGTGTGCTGTTCTGGTCACCTCACTCTAGGAAGGATGTGTTGCTCTGGAGAGGCTGCAGAGGAGATTCACCAGGATGCTGCCTGGGCTGGAGAGTTTCAGCGATGAAGAGAGGCTGGGTAGGGCTGGAGGTGTTTTCTCTGGAGCGGAGAAGGCCGAGGGGGGACCTGATCGAGGTGGATAAATTTATGAGGGACATTGGGTGGATAGGAAGGTACTTTTCCCCTTAGTGGAGGATCAATAACCAGGGGCATAGATTTAGGGTAATGGGCAGGAGGTTCAGAGGGGATTTGAGGAAAATCTTTATCACCCAGAGGGTGGTGGGAATCTGGAACTTGCTGCCTGAAAGGGTGGTAGAGGCGGGAACCCTCACACATTTTGAGAAGTATTTCAATGGGCGGTTGAAATGCCATAGCAGACAAGGCTATGGACCAAGTACTGGAAAATGGGGTTAGAATAGTTTGGTGCTTGAGGTTCGGCACAGACCGAAGGAGCTCTTTCCGTGCTGTAAAACTCTATGACTCTAACAAACAAGCGGTTAACCGGGTTAGGATAGCAAAAAGGCAAGTGAACTAGGATTGGATAATCGATGAGGGGTTAACCGGGTCAGAAAGTCCCGCATCTCTGACCACTTACTCCAACCTCGAGGCTCTTTGAGAACAAAGCTCTGTGACTCATCACGCACAGCTCGCGTTCCCCACCCCGATCCCAAATCCCACCCGCACGCCTGCCAGCAGCGGCGTCACCCTGTCCTGTGAGTTGTTGGGGGCGGGAAAGGGTCTGCTGTGAAATGTTCAGTGAGGCCCGGCTCACATCTTTGAAAAGCAGCCTCCAGATTCTGCCTCCTCTGAGCCACAGGCATTCCAAGAAATCACATGACCATCTCACCACACACTACACAAGTGGGGAAAGTGGAGCCTGTGGAGGAAGTGACTCAGAACTTCTCACAGACTCACACACACACACACACACATATATATAGAGAGAGAGAAAACACAGGAGAATACACACACAGAAACACACACATAGAGAACACAGGAGAATGCACACAGAAACACACACATAGAGAACACAGGAGAACACACACACAGAAACATACACATAGAGAACACAGGAGAACACACACACAGAAACACACACATAGAGAACACAGGAGAACACACACACAGAAACTCACACATAGAGAACACAGGAGAACACACACACAGAAACTCACACATAGAGAACACAGGAGAATGCACACAGAAACACACACATAGAGAACACAGGAGAACACACACACAGAAACACACACATAGAGAACACAGGAGAACACACACACAGAAACATACACATAGAGAACACAGGAGAATGCACACAGAAACACACACATAGAGAACACAGGAGAACACACACACAGAAACACACACATAGAGAACACAGGAGAACACACACACAGAAACTCACACATAGAGAACACAGGAGAATGCACACACACACACAGAAACACACGCAGAAACACTCTCACACATATATTATATATATATATGTATATATATATATATACAGAGAGAGAGAACACAGGAGAACGCACACACATAGGGCAGCACGCTGGTGCAGTGGTTAGCACTGCAGCCTCACGGCGCCGAGGTCCCAGGTTCGATCCCGGCCCTGGGTCACTGTCCGTGTGGAGTTTGCACATTCTCCCCGTGTTTGCGTGGGTTTCGCCCCCACAACCCAAAGATGTGCAGGCTAGGCGGATTGAACACGCTAAATTCCCCTTAATTGGAAAAAATAATTGAGTACTCGAAATTTAAAAAAAATATATATAGGCCCTTATCATTTTTAAACGTGGGCGCAAAGATATTGGCGAAGGTACTGGCGGGTAGGCTGGAAGAGTGCCTCCCGAAGGTGGTAGGTGACGATCAGACGGGGTTTGTGAGAGGGAGGCAGCTCTTTTTCGAACATTAGGAGGGTATTGAACGTGGTTACTGCACCGGCGGAGGGGAGGGAAACAGAGGTGGTGTGGCATTGGACGCTGAGAACGCATTTGACCGGGCAGTTCTGGAGCGGTTTGGGATTGGTCCATGATTTGTGGACTGGGTAAAGCTACTATATTAGGAGCCGAGGGCGAGTGTCCACACAAACAATATCAGCTCGAGATACTTTTCTCTCCACCGTGGGACGAGGCAGGGAGGTCCTATGTCCTCCCCCTGCTGTTTGCCGTGATTGAGCCATTGGCCATTGCATTAGGAAGTTCGGGAGCATGGAAAGGAATAGTGCGGGGGGGATAGAGCATAGGGTGTCCTTGTATGCCAACGACTTGCTGCTGTATGTGTCGGAACCAAGTGCGTCGATAGGAGGAATATTGGAGCTACTGCGGGTATTTGGGTCTTTCTCGGGGTACAAGTTGAACCTGGACAAGAGTGAGTACTTTGTGGTGTCTCGGCCGGGGATGGGGGGAGGGATATGGGGGGGGGGGGGCTGCCATTCCGTAGGGCAGGGTCTCGTTTTAGGTATCTGGGGGTGCAGGTTGCCCGGGAGTGGGGGAGGCTTCGCAGGTACAACATCACTAGTTTGGTGGGGAGAGTGAAAGCCGATCTGGCAAGGTGGGACGGCCTTCCTCTGTCACTGGTGGGTCGGGTACAGGCGGTTAAAATGAATGTGTTGCCGCGATTCCTGTTTATTTTTCAATGCCGACCGATTTTCCTGCCAAAGGCATTTTTTAGACGGATTGAAGGGATGATTACCTCGTTCATATGGGGAGGGAAGGTGGCTAGAATTATAAAGGTGCTACTACAGAGAGGAAGGCAGGCAGGAGGTTTGAGTCTTCTGAACCTGATGTATTACTACTGGGCGGTGAATGTGGAGAAGGTGCGGGGCTGGGTCAGAGGGGCTGAATCTCAGTGGGTCAGAATGGAGGAGAGTTTGTGCAGGGGGTCGGGATTGAAAGCACTGGCAACAGGGCCGCTCCCGATCGCCCTGGGGAAATACTCAGGGAGTCCGGTAATAATAGCTTCATTGAGAATTTGGAGTCAGTTTCGCCAACACTTTGGGTTGGGGGCAGGGTCAAGGGAAATGCCGATTCGGGGGAACCACAAATTTGAGCCAGGGAGGTGGGATGGAAGTTTTCGGAAATGGGAAGAGAGGGGATTAAGATGCTAAAAGATTTGTTTCTTAGGGGTCGGTTTGCAGGGTTGAAAGAGCTGGAAGCGAAGTATGGGCTGGAGCAGGGAGAAATATTTAGATACATGCAGGTTCCAAACTTTGCCAGAAAGGAGATACAGAGCTTCCCGGTGAAGCCGGCCTCCACCTTGCTGGAGGAGGTGTTGACGACAAGGGGACTGGAGAAGGGGGCAGTGTCGGCGGTCTACGGGGCTATTTTGGAAGACAAGAAGGCACCACTGGAAGGAATCAAAGCAAAGTGGGAGGAAGAGTTGGGAGAGGGTATGGAGGAGGGGGTCTGGTGTGAGGTGCTCCGGAGAGGGAACGCCTCCACCTCGTGCGCGAGGTTGGGGCTGATACAGCTGAAGGTGGAAACAGAGCACACCTCACATTGGCGAGGAGGAGCCGGCTCATTAAGGGGGCAGAAGATGTATGTGAACGTTCATAGAATCATAGAATTTACAGTGCAGAAGGAGGCCATTCGGCCCATCGAGTCTGCACCGGCCCTTACAAAGAGCACCCTACTGAAGCCCACGTATCTACCCTATCCCCATAACCCCCACTTAACATGTTTGGACACTGTTATAACCTGCCTGCTTACCATTGGCTGGGGACTAATGACAATCCCACAATCCTGTGGGAGTATGAGCTTCCCCAATGAGGGGGGCGGAGAAACCACTAGTAAACTCCTAGTATAAATAAAGCTGGCCAGTTCAGGAACCAGCAGGAAGGAGTATGTAGCAAGGGAAGTTATAATACAATATAATACAATATATATATATATTACTTTGTATCCTTAAAACTCGTGCTGGATTCTTCGTGGCCCTCACAAAAGACACTAAGGGCAATTTATCCTGGCCAATCCACCGAACCAGCACATGTTTCAGGACTTGTGGGAGGAAACCGGAGGACCCAGAGGAAACCCACGCACACACGGGGAGAACGTGCAGACTCCGCACAGACAGTGACCCAGCGGGGAATCGAACCTGGGATCCTAGCGCTGTGAAGCAACTGTGCTAACCACTGTGCTACCGTGCGGCCCACTGTTGCGGGGGGGGGGGGGGGAGAGGCAGATGTTGTAGCCTTCGCCTTGTTGATCGTCCGAAGGTGGATCCTGTTGGGATGGAGAGCAGCCTCTCCACCCTGTGCCCTGGCATGGGGGGCGGGGGGTGGGGGGTGGACGGGGGGGGGACCTGCTGGAATTCTTGACCTTGAGAAGGTTAAGTTTGAACTGAGGGGAAGGATGGGGGGGTTCTACAATTCATGGGCATTATGCATTATGCACTTTCAAGAATTGGGTCACATCGAACATTAGTTGGGGTGGGGGGTTTGGGAGGGTTGGGGGGAGGGGGACTGTATGTGTTAATGGCGACTATGGGTGATTCCTGATTCCTTTTTGTTGTTTGTTTATGTGAACATGCGGGCTAATGTCTGGGGTTGGGCTGGTTTATGGGATCGCTGTGGTTGATGTGGGATTGACATTACATTCGTTACTGATTATTGTTTATTGTTGGGTGTAAATTTGGAAAGAAAAGTGAAAAAGGAAAATAAAATTTTTTTTAATAAAAAGGGATTACATTAACATCCCGAAACACACACGCACCCCGTCCCCAGCTCACACACCCCGTCCCCGCTCACACAACCTGTCCCCGCTCACACACCCCGTCCCCGCTCACACACCCCGTCCCCGTTCACACACCCCGTCCCCGCTCACACACCCCGTCCCCGCTCACACACCCCGTCCCCGCTCACACACTCCGTCCCCGCTCACACACCCCGTCCCCGCTCACACACCCCGTCCCCGCTCACACACCCCGTCCCCGCTCACACACCCCATCCCCGCTCACACACCCCGTCCCCGCTCACACACCCCGTCCCCGCTCACACACCCCGTCCCCGCTCACACACCCCGTCCCCGCTCACACACCCCATCCCCGCTCACACACCCCATCCCCGCTCACACAACCTGTCCCCGCTCACACAACCTGTCCCCGCTCACACACCCCGTCCCCGCTCATACAGCCCGTCCCCGTCCCCGCTCACACCCCGTCCCCGTCCCCGCTCACACACCCCGTGCCCGCTCACATACCCCGTCCCCGTCCCCGCTCACACACCCCGTCCCCGCTCACACACCCCGTCCCCGCTCACACACCCCGTCCCCGCTCACACACACCGTCCCCGCTCACACACTCCGTCCCCGCTCACACACCCCGTCCCCGCTCACACACTCCGTCCCCGCTCACACCCCCCGTCCCCGCTCACACCCCCGTCCCCGCTCACACACCCCGTCCCCGTCCCCGCTCACACACCCTGTCCCCGCTCACACACCCTGTCCCCGCTCACACACCCCGTCCCCGCTCACACATCCCGTCCCCGTCCGCGCTCACACACCCTGTCCCTGTCCAGGCCCACACACCCCGTCCCTGTCCAGGCCCACACACCCCGTCCCCCCTCACACACCCCGTCCCTGTCCCCGCTCACACACCCTGTCCCCGCTCACACACCCCGTTCCCGTCCCCGCTCACACACCCCGTCCCCGCTCACACACCCCGTCCCCCCTCACACACCCCGTCCCCGTCCCCGCTCACACGCCCCATCCCCGCTCACACACCCCGTCCCCGCTCACACACCCCGTCCCCGCTCACACACCCCGTCCCCGTCCCCGCTCACACACCCCGTCCCCGCTCACACACCCCGTCCCCGCTCACACACCCCGTCCCCGCTCACACAACCCGTCCCCGCTCACACAACCCGTCCCCGCTCACACACCCCGTCCCCGCTCACACACCCCGTCCCCGCTCACACACCCCGTCCCCGCTCACACACCCCGTCCCCGCTCACACACCCCGTCCCCGTCCCCGCTCACACACCCTGTCCCCGCTCACACACCCCGTCCCTGTCCAGGCCCACACACCCCGTCCCCCCTCACACACCCCGTCCCTGTCCCCGCTCACACGCCCCATCCCCGCTCACACACCCTGTCCCCGCTCACACACCCCGTCCCCGCTCACACACCCCGCTCACACACCCCGTCCCCGCTCACACACCCCGTCCCCGCTCACACACCCCGTCCCCGCTCACACAGCCCGTCCCCGCTCACACACCCCGTCCCCGCTCACACACCCCGTCCCCGCTCACACACCCCGTCCCCGTCCCCGCTCACACACCCCGTCCCCGCTCACACACCCCGTCCCCGCTCACACACCCCGTCCCCGCTCACACAACCCGTCCCCGCTCACACACCCCGTCCCCGCTCACACACCCCGTCCCCGTCCCCGCTCACGCACCCCGTCCCCCCTCACACGCCCCATCCCCGCTCACACACCCCGTCCCCGCTCACACACCCCGTCCCCGCTCACACACCCCGTCCCCGCTCACACACCCCGTCCCCGCTCACACACCCCGTCCCCCCTCACACGCCCCATCCCCGCTCACACACCCCGTCCCCGCTCACACACCCCATCCCCGCTCACACACCCCGTCCCCGTCCCCGCTCACACACCCCGTCCCCGCTCACACACCCCGTCCCCGCTCACACACTCCGTCCCCGCTCACACACCCCGTCCCCGCTCACACACCCTGTGCCCGCTCACACACCCCGTCCCCGCTCACACACCCCGTCCCCGCTCACACACCCCGTCCCCGCTCACACCCCCCCGTCCCCGCTCACACCCCCCGTCCCCGCTCACACACCCCGTCCCCGCTCACACACCCCGTCCCCGCTCACACGCCCCGTCCCCCCTCACACGCCCCGTCCCCGCTCACACACCCCGTCCCCGCTCACACACCCCGTCCCCGCTCACACTCCCCGTCCCCGCTCACACACCCCGTCCCCGCTCACACACCCCGTCCCCGCTCACACACCCCGTCCCCGCTCACACACCCCGTCCCCGCTCACACACCCCGTCCCCGTCCCCGCTCACACACCCCGTCCCCGCTCACACACCCCGTCCCCGCTCACACACCCCGTCCCCGTCCCCGCTCACACAACCCGTCCCCGCACACACGCCCCATCCCCGCTCACACACCCCGTCCCCGCTCACACACCCCGTCCCCGCTCACACACCCCGTCCCCGCTCACACACCCCGTCCCCGCTCACACACCCCGTCCCCGCTCACACAACCCGTCCCCGCTCACACGCCCCATCCCCGCTCACACACCCCGTCCCCGCTCACACACCCCGTCCCCGCTCACACACCCTGTCCCCGCTCACACACCCCGTCCCCGCTCACACACCCCGTCCCCGCTCACACACCCCGTCCCCGTCCCCGCTCACACACCCCGTCCCCGCTCACACACCCTGTCCCCGTCCCCGCTCACACACCCCGTCCCCGCTCACACACCCCGTCCCCGCTCACACACCCCGTCCCCGTCCCCGCTCACACACCCCGTCCCCGCTCACACACCCCGTCCCCGTCCCCGCTCACACACCCTGTCCCCGCTCACACACCCCGTCCCCGTCCCCGCTCACACACCCTGTCCCTGTCCAGGCCCACACACCCCGTCCCCCCTCACACACCCCGTCCCTGTCCCGGCTCACACGCCCCATCCCCGCTCACACAACCTGTCCCCGCTCACACACCCCGTCCCCGCTCACACACCCCGCTCACACACCCCGTCCCCGCTCACACACCCCGTCCCCGCTCACACACCCCGTCCCCGCTCACACACCCCGTCCCCGCTCACACAGCCCGTCCCCGCTCACACACCCCGTCCCCGCTCACACACCCCGTCCCCGCTCACACACCCCGTCCCCGCTCACACCCCGTCCCCCCTCACACACCCCGTCCCTGCTCACACACCCCGTCCCCGCTCACACACCCCGTCCCCGCTCACACACCCCGTCCCCGCTCACACCCCGTCCCCCCTCACACACCCCGTCCCTGCTCACACACCCCGTCCCCGCTCACACACCCCGTCCCCGTTCACACCCCGTCCCCCCTCACACACCCCGTCCCCGCTCACACACCCTGTCCCCGCTCACACACCCCGTCCCCGCTCACACACCCCGTCCCCGCTCACACACCCCGTCCCCGCTCACACACCCCGTCCCCGTCCCCGCTCACGCACCCCGTCCCCCCTCACACGCCCCATCCCCGCTCACACACCCCGTCCCCGCTCACACACCCCGTCCCCGCTCACACACCCCGTCCCCCCTCACACGCCCCATCCCCGCTCACACACCCGTCCCCGCTCACACACCCCATCCCCGCTCACACACCCCGTCCCCGCTCACACACGCCGTCCCCGCTCACACACCCCGTCCCCGCTCACACCCCATCCCCGCTCACACATCCCGTCCCCGCTCACACACCCCGTCCCCGCTCACACACCCCGTCCCCGCTCACACACCCCATCCCCGCTCACACAACCTGTCCCCGCTCACACAACCCGTCCCCGCTCACACGCCCCGTCCCCGCTCACACACCCCGTCCCCGCTCACACACCCCGTCCCCGCTCACACACCCCGTCCCCGTCCCCGTTCACACACCCCGTCCCCGCTCACACCCGTCCCCGTCCCCGCTCACACACCCTGTCCCCGCTCACACACCCCGTCCCCGCTCACATACCCCGTCCCCGTTCACACACCCCGTCCCCGCTCACACACCCCCGTCCCCGCTCACACACCCCGTCCCCGCTCACACACCCCGTCCCCGCTCACACACTCCGTCCCCGCTCACACACCCCGTCCCAGCTCACACACTCCGTCCCCGCTCACACCCCCCGTCCCCGCTCACACCCCCCGTCCCCGCTCACACACCCCGTCCCCGTCCCCGCTCACACACCCTGTCCCCGCTCACACACCCTGTCCCCGCTCACACACCCCGTCCCCGTCCCCGCTCACACACCCTGTGCCCGCTCACACACCCCGTCCCCGTCCCCGCTCACACACCCTGTCCCTGTCCAGGCCCACACACCCCGTCCCTGTCCAGGCCCACACACCCCGTCCCCCCTCACACACCCCGTCCCTGTCCCCGCTCACACACCCTGTCCCCGCTCACACACCCCGTCCCCGTCCCCGCTCACACACCCCGTCCCCGCTCACACACCCCGTCCCCCCTCACACACCCCGTCCCTGTCCCCGCTCACACGCCCCATCCCCGCTCACACACCCCGTCCCCGCTCACACACCCCGTCCCCGCTCACACACCCCGCTCACACACCCCGTCCCCGCTCACACACCCCGTCCCCGCTCACACACCCCGTCCCCGTCCCCGCTCACACACCCCGTCCCCGCTCACACACCCCGTCCCCGCTCACACACCCCGTCCCCGCTCACACAACCCGTCCCCGCTCACACACCCCGTCCCCGCTCACACACCCCATCCCCGCTCACACAACCTGTCCCCGCTCACACACCCCGTCCCCGCTCACACACCCCGTCCCCGCTCACACACCCCGTCCCCGTCCCCGCTCACACACCCCGTCCCCGCTCACACACCCCGTCCCCGTCCCCGCTCACACACCCTGTCCCCGCTCACACACCCCGTCCCTGTCCAGGCCCACACACCCCGTCCCCCCTCACACACCCCGTCCCTGTCCCCGCTCACACGCCCCATCCCCGCTCACACACCCTGTCCCCGCTCACACACCCCGTCCCCGCTCACACACCCCGCTCACACACCCCGTCCCCGCTCACACACCCCGTCCCCGCTCACACACCCCGTCCCCGCTCACACAGCCCGTCCCCGCTCACACACCCCGTCCCCGCTCACACACCCCGTCCCCGCTCACACACCCCGTCCCCGCTCACACACCCCGTCCCCGCTCACACACCCCGTCCCCGCTCACACACCCCGTCCCCGCTCACACACCCCGTCCCCGCTCACACAACCCGTCCCCGCTCACACACCCCGTCCCCGCTCACACACCCCGTCCCCGCTCACACACCCCGTCCCCGCTCACACACCCCGTCCCCGCTCACACACCCCGTCCCCGCTCACACACCCCGTCCCCGCTCACACGCCCCGTCCCCCCTCACACGCCCCGTCCCCGCTCACACTCCCCGTCCCCGCTCACACACCCCGTCCCCGCTCACACACCCCGTCCCCGCTCACACACCCCGTCCCCGCTCACACACCCCGTCCCCGCTCACACACCCCGTCCCCCCTCACACGCCCCGTCCCCGCTCACACACCCCGTCCCCGCTCACACACCCCGTCCCCGCTCACACACCCCGTCCCCGCTCACACACCCCGTCCCCGCTCACACACCCCGTCCCCGCTCACACACCCCGTCCCCGCTCACACACCCCGTCCCCGTCCCCGCTCACGCACCCCGTCCCCCCTCACACGCCCCATCCCCGCTCACACACCCCGTCCCCGCTCACACACCCCGTCCCCGCTCACACACCCCGTCCCCGCTCACACACCCCGTCCCCGCTCACACACTCCGTCCCCGCTCACACACTCCGTCCCCGCTCACACACCCCGGCCCCGTCCCCGCTCACACAGCCCGTCCCCGCTCACACACCCCGTCCCCGCTCACACACCCCGTCCCCCCTCACACACCCCGTCCCCGCTCACACACCCCGTGTCCGCTCACACACCCCGTGTCCGCTCACACACCCCGTTCTCCCTCACACACCCCGTCCCCATCCCCGCTCACACACCCCGTCCCCGCTCACACACCCCGTCCCCGCTCACACACCCCGTCCCCGCTCACACACCCCGTCCCCGCTCACACACCCCGTCCCCGCTCACACACCCCGTCCCCGCTCACACAGCCCGTCCCAGCTCACACACCCCGTCCCCGCTCACACCCCATCCCCCCTCACACACCCCGTCCCCGCTCACACACCCCGTCCCCGCTCACACACCCCGTCCCCCCTCACACACCCCGTCCCCGTTCACACACCCCGCCCCTGCTCTCACACCCCCCGTCGCTGCTCTCACACCCCGTCCCCGTCCCCGCTCACACACCCTGTCCCGGCTCACACACCCCGTCCCCGTCCCCGCTCACACACCCTGTCCCCGTCCCCCGCTCACACACCCTGTCCCGGCTCACACACCCCGTCCCCGCTCACACACCCCGTCCCCGCTCACACCCCCCGTCCCCGCTCACACACCCCGTCCTCGCTCACCACACCCCGTCCCCGCTCACACACCCCGTCCCCGCTCACACACCCCGTCTCCGCTCACACACCCCGTCCCCGCTCACACACCCCGTCCCCGCTCACACACCCCGTCCCCGCTCACACAGCCCGTCCCAGCTCACACACCCCGTCCCCCGCTCACACCCCGTCCCCGCTCACACACCCCGTCCCCGTCCCCGCTCACACACCCTGTCCCGGCTCACACACCCCGTCCCCGCTCACACACCCCGTCCCCGCTCACACACCCCGTCCCCGCTCACACACCCCGTCCCCGCTCACACCCCCCGTCCCCGCTCACACACCCCGTCCCCGCTCACACAGCCCGTCCCCGCTCACACAGCCCGTCCCCGCTCACACACCCCGTCCCCGCTCACACACCCCGTCCCCGCTCACACCCCGTCCCCCCTCACACACCCCGTCCCCGCTCACACACCCCGTCCCCGCTCACACACCCCGTCCCCGCTCACACACCCCGTCCCCGCTCACACCCCGTCCCCCCTCACACACTCCGTCCCCGTTCACACACCCCGCCCCTGCTCTCACACCCCATCTCCATCCCCGCTCACACGCTCCGTCCCCGTCCCCGCTCACACCCCCGACCCCGTTCACTTTGATCAGAGGATGGCACCGGAGCGAGGCGAATCTCTGCGAGCTCTCCCCAACAGATCCACTTTTTTGCTTCACTTTTACTCGTTCTAATCTTTTAAAATTTAATTCTAAGACTAACATCAATGCTAACCTCTCTCTTTCATCTTTTCTTGTAGGCTTCAAAAATCCTCCGAGGCCGCTGGAGGCCTTTTGACCCGACCCGACCTGACCTCCACGACCTGGAAGTGGATCGGGCCCAAACCAGAAGTGAAGCCCCGACCTTGATTTGGAGCCGACCCGTACCTCGGAGCTCCCAACCCGGCCTAACAACCGCCACCCGTACCCGGATCGCCCGGCTCAGTCCCCGGAGCTCCCGACCCGACACGCGACGATGAGACCCGGCCCAACGCAACCCCGAGAGGCCCGCCCAGCGACCCGACCTACCTGGAGATGGAAGAAAGAAAAATCCACGTTGAGGCTCAACCAGGCCTACTTCAAGATCCGACCCCAGGAGCGCCCAGGGAAGGAACAGACCACGGGACCCAGCCCAACCTGCCTCAGGAAGCCCCTGTCCACAACCCAGGACCCCCGAAACGGCGGAGACCGCGCACGAGGATCCGAACGCGCTGCAAGGTATTCCCGCGCCCGCAGAACGCCGGGACCCATCCGGATCGCAAACATGCCCCCCTAGCAACGCCTCTCCCTCAACCAGCGCCCGGGACCCTGCCAGACGCGACCCCAGATACGTAAACAGCGCCCTGGTCCCCGCCAGCGCCCTGGACCCCGCCAAACGCGACCACCTACCTTCCACAAGAGCTGACATCTGCCATCGGATCCCAGGATCATCCAGCAGCAGCCGCCGACCGAGGAAGCGAGGGAACCGCGGCGGTCTGCAGGTTAGACTGAAGCAACGCGGTTTCAAGACCCCTCTCCCCAGCATACTCCTGGCAAACGGCCAAGCGATCGAAAACAAGCTGGATGAACTTAACGTCAGACTTACCTCTCAGAGGGAAGTAAGAGACTGCTCTGTGCTCTGTTTCACAGAGACATGGCTCACCACCCGCCTCACCGGACTGTGCCATACAACCTGAAGGCTTCTCAATTCACCGAGCGGACCGCACGGCATCATCAGGCAAAGCGAAGAGTGGAGGGGTTTGCCTCCTCATCAACTCCTCCTGGTGCTTGGATGTGGCGACTCTGGCGACCTACTGCTCCCAGACCTGGAATACCTGACCGTGAGGTGCCGCCCATATTATCTACCACGTGAGTTCACTTCAGCCATTATCACAGCGGTCTACAGGCAGAAGTGAGGAAGGCGCTGGACGAACTATACACAGTTATAAACAACTACGAAACAGAACACCCGGAGGCCTTGTTCATCGTGGCCGGAGACTTCAACAAGGCCAACCTCAAGAGTGTACTGCCAAAATTCCACCAGCACATCTCCTGTCCCACCAGGGGCGACAACACTCTTGACCACTGCTACTCAAAAATCAAGGGCGCCTACCGTTCCATCCCCGACCACACTTTGGGAAATCAGACCATAAGACGGTGCTCCTTCTCCCGGCATACAAGCAGAAACTCAAGCGGGAGAATCCAGCTAAGAAGGTCGTGCAGTGCTGGTCCGAGGAAACAGAAGAGCTCTTACGTGACTGCTTAGAGACAGTGGACTGGTCCATATTTAAGAACTCAGTGACCAACTTAAATGAGTGTGCCACCATCGTCACAGACTTCATCAGCAAATGTGTGGACGACTGCGTGCCAAAGAAAGCAGTACGTGCGTTCCCCAACCGGAAACCATGGCTCAATCGCGAGATTGACTCCCTACTGAAGGACAGATCTGAGGCGTTCAAGGCAGACGACCCTGACCTATACAAGAAATCCAGGTACGACCTCCGGAAAGCCACCTGGAATGCCAAGAGAGAATATCAAACCAAGCTAGAGTCACAGACAGACTCTCGGCGGTTGTGGCAAGGACTAAACAACATAGCGGGCTACAAAGCGAAGCCGAACAGTATCTCCTGGCAGCAGCGCACCCCTCCCCGATGAACTCAATGCATTCTATGCTCGGTTCGAGCAGGAAACCAACAATCCGCTGGCGAGTGCCCCAGCAGCCCTGAACGCACCCATACCCACCATCGCAGCTTCCGAAGTCAGATCGGCCTTCCTGAAAGTGAACCCTCGGAAGGCGACGTGCCCAGACGGGATCCCTGGTCGTGCACTCAGAGCCTGTGCGGACCAGCTGGCAGAGGTATTCACGGACATCTTTAACCTGTCCCTACTCCACTCCGAGGTCCCCACCTGCTTCAAGAAGACCACCATCATACCGGTACCAAAGAAGAACCAGGCAACGTGCCTCAATGACTACCGACCAGTGGCCCTGACTTCAGTCGTAATGAAGTGCTTCGAGAGGTTGATCATGAAGCGCATCACCTCCATACTCCCAGAACGCCTTGATCCACTGCAATTCGCATACCGCTGCAACCGGTCCACATCAGACACCATTTCCCTGGCCCTACACTCATCCCTAGAGCATCTCGAAAACAAGGACTCCTACATCAGACTCCTATTTATTGACTACTGCTCCGCCTTCAACATCATAATCCCAGCCAAGCTCATATCAAAGCTCCAAAACCTAGGACTTGGCTCCCCACTCTGCAACTGGATCTTCGATTTTCTGACCAACAGACCACAACGATTTTCTGACCAACAGACCACAATCAGTAAGAATGAACAACAACACCTCCTCCACAATAGTCCTCAACACCGGCGCCCCGCAAGGCTGCGTACTTAGCCCCCTACTCTACTCCCTGTACACACACGACTGCGTGGCAAAATTTGGTTCCAACTCCATCTACAAGTTTGCTGACGATACGACCATAGTGGGTCGGATCTCGAATAACGAGTCAGAATACAGAAGGGAGATTTGATTTGCTTTATTATTGTCACATGTATTAGTATACAGTGAAAAGTATTGTTTCTTGCATGCTGTACAAACAATGCATAGCGTACATAGGGAAGGAAGGAGAGACTGCAGAATATAATGTTACAGTTATAGCAAGGTGTAGAGAAAAGATCAACTTAATACAAGGAAGGTCCGTTCAAAAGTCTGATGGCAGCAGGGAGGAAGCTGTTATTGAGTTGGTTGGTACATGACCTCAAACTTTGGTATCTTTTTCCCGACGGAAGGAGGTGGAAGAGAGTATGTCCTGGGTGCATGGGGTCCTTAATTATGCTGGTTGCCTTTCTGAGGCAGCGGGAATTATAGACAGAGTCAATGGATGGGAGGCTGGTTTGTGTGATGGCCTGGGCTACATTCACAACCTTTTGTAGTTTCCTGCGGTCTTGGATAGAGCAGGATCCATACCAAGCTGTGATACAACCAGAAAGAATGCTTTCTGTGGTGCATCTGTAGAAGTTGGTGAGGGTCGTAGCTGACATGCCAAATTTCCTTAGTGTTCTGAGAAAGTAGTCGTTGGTGGGCTTTCTTAACTATAGTCAGCATGGGGGGACCAGGACAGGCTGTTGGTAACCAGAACACCTAAAAACTTGAAGCTCTCGACCCTTTCTACTTCATTCTCATTGATATAGACAGGGGCATGTTCTCCACTACGCTTCCGAAAGTCGATGATAATCTCCTTCGTTTTGTTGACATTGAGGGAGAGATTATTGTCGTCGCACCAGTTCACCAGATTCTCTATCTCATTCCTATATTCTGTCTCGTCATTGTGACATAGAGAACCTAGTGGAGTGGTGTAGCGACAACAATCTCTCCCTCAATGCCAGCAAAACTAAAGAGCTGGTAATTGACTTCAGGAAGCAAAGTACTGTACACACCCCTGTCAGCATCAACGGGGCCGAGGTGGAGATGGTTAGCAGTTTCAAATTCCTAGGGGTGCACATCTCCAAATATCTGGCCTGGTCCACCCACGTCGATGCTACCACCAAGAAAGCACAAAAGCCTATACTTCCTCAGGAAACTAAGGAAATTTGGCATGTCCACATTAACCCTTACCAACTTTTACAGATGCACCATAGAAAGCATCCTATCTGGCAGCATCACAGCCTGGTATGGCAACTGCTCGGCCCAGGACCGCAAGAAACTTCAGAGAGTCGTGAACACCGCCCAGTCCATCACACGAACCTGCCTCCCATCCATTGACTCCATCTACACCTCCCGCTACCTGGGGAAAGCGGGCAGCATAATCAAAGACCCTCCCACCCAGCTTACTCCCTCTTCCAACTTCTTCCATCGGGCAGGAGATACAGAAGACTGAGAACACGCATGAACAGACTCAAAAACAGCTTCTTCCCCGCTGTCACCAGACTCCTAAATGATCCTCTTATGGACTGACCTCATTAACACTACACTCTGTATGCTTCATCCAAATCCGGTGCTTATGTAGTTACATTGTATATGTTGTGTTGCCCTATTATGCATTTTCTTTTCTTCCCTTTTCTTCCCATGTACTTAATGATCTGTTGAGCTGCTCGCAGAAAAATACTTTTCACTGTACCTCGGTACACGTGACAATAAACAAATCCAATCCAATCCAAAATCCCCACTCACACACCCCGACCCCACTCACTGACACTGAAACACTCTCTCGCACACAGACAGCTCGCAGACATACTGATATGCACTCAGGTACAGACACACACAGTAAGGCCTCATCTTCCCTTTCAGTTAAACATACAAGATCCCACCAGCATTCTTGGAAGAAGATATTCATCCCTCCTACAAAAAAAATTAAACCATAATACATTCCAATATAATTCATTCACCCCCCAACCCCCCACTGTACAAGGGGCTGTATTTAAGGAGTTGTATTGTGAAGGCAAATGGAGTTTAAAAGTTAGGGAAGTCTGGCTACAATTGTACAAAGCCTTGGTGAGGCCTCACCCAGGGCACTGTGCCCTGTTTTGGTCTCCTTACTTCAGGAGGGACGTACCGGCATCGGAGGCCGTTCGGAGAAGGTTCACGGGGCCGATTCCCGGGATGAAGGGGGTTTGTCCGATGAGGAAAGGTTGAGCCGGTCGGGGCCTGTACCCATTGGAGTTTAGAAAGAACCAGAGGAGATCTTATTGAAATGGATCAGATTCTGGGGGGGGGGGGAAGGAATGCCATTGAGTCTGTACTGATACTCTGAAAGAGCACCCCGCCCTCAGTGCCGTCAGGCAGTGGTGTTCACCACCCTGCCGCCCATTGTTCCACATTGTCTTGACAGGATTCAGATCTACCTCTTGAAACAATCTCAAAGGATATCGGTTGAGACAGTGTGCCTGGGGGGGTCTGTTAACTGAATTTAAAAGTGGATTGAGAGGTGTGGTGGTTTAATTGTTTTAGTGAGAATAAAGACAGCAGATAAGCATTATTATGTCATTGGATTGATTAGCATCATTTAAGGGGTAATTATAAGCTATTTTACTGGTGTGTTTTTCTGCTTTCGTAATAAAGCTTGTTTCAAAATAACCATATCCCTGTTTTGCACGAAATCACTCCTGGAGCGAATCTCTTTCCTCAGTCTTACAAAACTAAAATATTGGGCTTTCTGTCCACTTGAGGTCTGGTGCAGGACCGGAATATCTGCTTATTGCAATTAAGATTCCCTTAAGGATTCAGTTGGGGGGCGTAAAAGGGTTTGGAATAAATGACTTGCGGCGGGCTCCAATAATGGAGGAGCGACGCACCCACAATTCCCCGCGCCCCAGAAAGCCCCCTATGGATTAAGCACGGAGCGGGCAGTGCGCGTGCGCAACTTGGGCGCCGCCATTTTGAGCACCTCAGCGAGAAGCCGAAGGGAGCGACAATATGGCGGCTCTGGCCCGGGCCCAATCCGACCGAGCGGCCAACGGCCACCCCATTCCCACATCGAGCCCAACAAACCCGGGCCTGGATCGTCGGTCGGTTACGGTAGGTGCCCGGCGTCGACAAAGTGCCCGCGGTTCTCTATTTGGGGGGATGGGGAGGGTTTGAGAGGCCGTTGTCCCTCCCCCTCTCTCTCTCTCACCTTCTCTCCAGATCGCAATGGCGGCAGCGGCGGTTCTCCTCGTCTCCCGGTAACGCGCATGCGCGTCGTCCGACCGACTCCGCCACATTCCTGCCCCTGGTGCGCCTGCGCGCTCGTTTGGGCCGGGACCGATCCAGGCCCGCGGGGCACTGTGGGTCTCTACACCCTCCATTACTGTAGGAGCCACCCCCCTCACACACACACTTTCCCCCCCCCACCCACACACATCCCCCCCCCCCCCTCACACACACACATTCCCCACCCCCCCCCCCTCACACACCACATTCCCCACCCCCCCCCTCACACACACATTCCCCCCCCCCTCACACACACATTCCCCACCCCCCCCCTCACACACACATTCCCCACCCCCCCCCTCACACACACATTCCCCACCCCCCCCCTCACACACACATTCCCCACCCCCCCTCACACACACATTCCCCACCCCCCCCTCACACACACATTCCCCACCCCCCCCACACACACATTCCCCACCCCCCCCTCACACACACATTCCCCACCCCCCCCTCACACACACATTCCCCCCCCCCTCACACACACATTCCCCACCCCCCCCCCCTCACACACACATTCCCCACCCCCCCCCCACACACACATTCCCCACCCCCCCCCCACACACACATTCCCCACCCCCCCCACACACACATTCCCCACCCCCCCCTCACACACACATTCCCCACCCCCCCCTCTCACACACATTCCCCACCCCCCCCCTCACACACACATTTCCCCCCCCTCACACACACATTCCCCACCCCCCCCCCCTCACACACACATTCCCCCCCCTCACACACACATTCCCCCCCCCCTCACACACACATTGCCCACCCCCCTCACACACACATTCCCCACCCCCCTCACACACACATTCCCAACCCCCCCCCACACACACACACATCCCCCCCCTCACACACACAACCCCACCCCCCCCCCACCACACACATTCACCACCCCCCCTCACACACACATTCCCCCCCCCCCCACAACCCCCCCCCCCCCCACACACACATTCCCCCCCCCCCCCACACACACACATCCCCACCCCCCACCCACCACACATCCCCACCCCCCCCTCACACACACCATCCCCACCCCCCCCTCACACACACATTCCCCCCCCCCCCCCCCCCACACACACATCCCCCCCCCCACACACACACACTCCCCCCCCCCACCCACACACATTCCCCCCCCCCACCACACTCCCCCCCCACACACACACACTCCCCCCCCCCCCCCCCAACACACACCTCCCCCCCCCCCCCCCACCACACACCCCCCCCCCAACCCCAACACCCCCCCCCACCCCACCCACCCAACACCCCCCCCACACCCCCCACACCCACCCCCCTCACACACACATTCCCCCCCCCCACACACATTCCCCACCCCCCCTCTCACACACATTCCCCAACCCCCCCCCCTCACACACACATTCCCCAACCCCCCCCCTCACACACACATTCCCCACCCCCCTCACACACACATTCCCCACCCCCCCTCACACACACATTCCCCACCCCCCTCACACACACATTTCCCCCCCCCCTCTCACACATTCCCCACCCCCCTCTCTCACACATTCCCCACCCCCCCCACACACACACACATTCCCCACCCCCCCCTCTCACACACACATTCCCCACCCCCCTCACACACACACACTCCCCACCCCCCTCACACACACACACATTCCCCACCCCCCTCACACACACACACATTCCCCACCCCCCTCACAGACACACACATTCCCCACCCCCCTCACACACACACACATTCCCCACCCCCCTCACACACACACACATTCCCCACCCCCCTCACACACACACACACACATTCCCCACCCCCTCACACACACACACACATTCCCCACCCCCCTCACACACACACACATTCCCCACCCCCCTCACACACACACACATTCCCCAGCCCCCTCACACACACACACACATTCCCCACCCCCCTCACACACACACATTCCCCACCCCCCTCACACACACACACATTCCCCACCCCCCTCACACACACACACATTCCTCACCCCCCTCACACACACACACACACACATTCCCCACCCCCCTCACACACACACATTCCCCACCCCCCTCACACACACACACATTCCCCACCCCCCTCTCACACACACATTCCCCACCCCCCTCACACACACACATTCCCCACCCCCAATCACGCACACACACATTCCACACCCCCTATCACGCACACACACATTCCACACCCCCTCACACACATTCCCCACCCCCTCACACACACACACACACATTCCCCAACCCCTCACACACATTCCCTACCCCCTCACACACACTCCCCACCCCCTCACACACACACACAAATTCCCCACCCCCTCACACATTCCCCACCCCCTCACACATTCCCCACCCCCTCACACATTCCCCACCCCCTCACACATTCCCCACCCCCTCACACATTCCCCACCCCCTCTCTCATTCCCCACCCCCTCTCACATTCCCCACTCCCTCACACATTCCCCACTCCCTCACACATTCCCCACCCCCTCACACATTCCCCACCCCCTCACACATTCCCCACCCCCTCACACATTCCCCACCCCCTCTCACACACACACACATTCCCCACCCCCTCTCACACACACACACATTCCCCACCCCCTCACACACACTCATTCCCCATCCCCTCACACACACACATTCCCCACCCCCTCACACACACACACACACACACATTCCCCACCCCCTCTCACACACACACATTCCCCACTCCCTGACACACACACACATTCCCCACACACACGCACACATTCCCCACCCCCTCTCACACGGACACATTCCCCACCCCCTCACACACGCACACATTCCCCACCCCCTCACACACGCACACATTCCCCACCCCCTCACACACTCGCACACATTCCCCACCCCCTCGCACACATTCCCCACCCCCTCACACACACGCACACATTCCCCACCCCCTCTCACACGCACACATTCCCCACCCCCTCGCACACGCACACATTCCCCACCCCCTCACACACTCGCACACATTCCCCACCCCCTCACACACTCGCACACATTCCCCACCCCCTCGCACACATTCCCCACCCCCTCACACACTCGCACACATTCCCCACCCCCTCGCACACATTCCCCACCCCCTCACACACACGCACACATTCCCCACCCCCTCTCACACACACACATTCCCCACCCCCTCACACACACACACATTCCCCACCCCCTCTCACACGCACACACACACACATTCCCCACCCCCCTCACAGACACACACATTCCCCACCCCCCTACACACACACATTCCCCACCCCCCTCACACACACACATTCCCCACCCCCCTCACACACACACATTCCCCACCCCCCTCACACACACACATTCCCCACCCCCCTCACACACACACATTCCCCACCCCCAATCACGCACACACACATTCCACACCCGCTATCACGCACACACACATTCCACACCCCCTCACACACATTCCCCACCCCCTCACACACACACACACACATTCCCCAACCCCTCACACACATTCCCTACCCCCTCACACACATTCCCCATCCCCTCACACACACACACAAATTCCCCACCCCCTCACACATTCCCCACCCCCTCACACATTCCCCACCCCCTCACACATTCCCCACCCCCTCACACATTCCCCACCCCCTCACACATTCCCCACCCCCTCACACATTCCCCACCCCCTCACACATTCCCCACCCCCTCACACATTCCCCACCCCCACACACATTCCCCACCCCCTCTCACACACACACACATTCCCCACCCCCTCTCACACACACACACATTCCCCACCCCCTCTCACACACACACACATTCCCCACCCCCTCTCTCACACACATTCCCCACCCCCTCACACACACACATTCCCCACCCCCTCACACACACTCATTCCCCATCCCCTCACACACACACATTCCCCACCCCCTCACACACACACACACACATTCCCCACCCCCTCTCACACACACACATTCCCCACTCCCTCACACACACACACATTCCCCACACACACGCACACATTCCCCACCCCCTCACACACGCACACATTCCCCACCCCCTCACACACACGCACACATTCCCCACCCCCTCACACACGCACACATTCCCCACCCCCTCACACACGCACACATTCCCCACCCCCTCGCACACATTCCCCACCCCCTCACGCACACATTCCCCACCCCCTCACACACACGCGCACACTCCCCACCCCCTCACACACACGCACACATTCCCCACACCCTCACACACGAGCACACATTCCCCACCCCCTCACACACACATTCCCCACCCCCTCACACGCACACTCCCCACCCCCTCACACGCACACATTCCCCACCCCCTCACACACACACATTCCCCACCCCCTCACACACACACACACATTCCCCACCCCCTCACACACACACACACACACACATTCCACACCCCCTCTCTCACACGCACACACACACACATTCCACACCCCTTCTCTCTCTCACACACACACACACACACACATTCTAGTCGAGCATTAGCCTGACGTAATTATTGCTACAGACAATATCCCAGACACCACTATCACCGTTCCTGGGTATGTCCCGTCTCACCGGCAGGACAGGTCCAGCAGAGGTGGGGGCTCAGTGGTTTCCACAGATCATCAGACAGTCGGGAGGGAGTTGCCCTGGGAGTTTTCAACATCGACTCTGGACCCCATGAAGTCTCGTGGCTTCAGGTTAAACTTGGGCGTGGTAACCGCCTGCTGATTACCACGTACCAGCCACCATCAGCTGATGAATCCGTACTCCTCCATGTGGAACACCACTTGGAGGAAGCACTGAGGGTGGCAAAGGTTCAGAATATATTCTTGGGGGGGGGGGGGTGGGTAGTGTTGCTCATTTTAGCCTTAGTTTATTTTATTCTTCTGTCACCTTTGCTCTTGAGTCGCCAGGTATCTTTCTGATACTGCCACGTGGTTCAAGTCCAAGTAATGATTAATAATGCAACACACCGCTTAGTAAGAGTTAAATCAACGATCATTTATTATATACAGCAATTAATACTTATGCAATAATCCTACTTCTAGACTACTACCTTCCACTAAAGGCCAATACTTAACTTTGGAAATGGCCCACCAGGTCAGGGAAACGAATGGTCTTTCGAATTTGTCTGAGCCTGCGGGATTCAAAGGCAGGTACAAGTCGATAGTCAGGAGCGCCTATCTGGTAGCGATCGCTGGAGTAACACTTACAGTTTTCTTTGTCGAAGGGTCTCGAAAGTTGCGAGCAGGAGAAGAAGGGTCGAGTTGAACTTGGCCCCTATTCTTATAGACCCCAGGGGCTTCCCGCCTCTCGGGGCGGACCTTGTACCTGGTTCCAAGTGATTGGACTTGGTCCCAATCACTTGGTTCGGTATGCTCCAATACTGGAGCGATTCCTTGATCGGGGGGTGGTTGTTTACCTTTCTTTGTGTTAGCCCCTGCTGGCGCCGAGAGGTCTGGGTCGGCTTTCAATTGCTAATTTGTAGCAATTGTTCCCGGGGATGGCTGGTTAATATGCAGATGGCTGGGTTGTTGTGATGTTGATGGCTGCAGGTATCGGTCTGGGCTGACTTCCCCAGAGGCGAATACACTGTTTTACCTGCAGCTGTCCGTTTGAGTCCTGTTGGCTGATTTTCCCATCAGCCTCTTTCGTTCGCCATTTTAAATCGGGGTTTTGACCATTCTAATCGGGAAGCAGCCATTTTACGTGGCTACAGTAGCACCACCACAGAGCAAGCTGGCCGGGTCCTAAAGGACATAGCTGCTAGACTGGGACTGCAGCAGGTGGCAAGGGAACCAACAAGAGGGAAAAACACACTTGACCTCATCCTCACAAATCTTCTTGCTGTAGATGCATCAGTCCATGATCGTATCAGTCGAAGTGACACCTTGTGGAGATAAAGTCCCGCCTTCACATTGAGGATACCCTCCATCGTGTTGAGTGGGATAGACTTCGAACAGATCGAGCAGTTCACGACTCAAGCTCACATACGCACAAATAGACACACACACAATCCAATACGCACAAATAGACACACACACAATCCAATACGCACAAATAGACACACACACAATCCAATACGCACAAATAGACACACAATCCAATACGCACAAATAGACACACACACAATCCAATACGCACAAATAGACACACAATCCAATACGCACAAATAGACACGCACAAATAGACACGCACACAATCCAATACGCACAAATAGACACACAATCCAATACGCACAAATAGACACACAATCCAATACGCACAAATAGACACGCACACCATCCAATACGCACAAATAGACACGCACACAATCCAATACGCACAAATAGACACGCACACAATCCAATACGCACAAATAGACACACACACACAATCCAATACGCACAAATAGACACTCACACAATCCAATACGCACAAATAGACACACACACACAATCCAATACGCACAAATAGACACACACACACAATCCAATACGCACCAATAGTCACGCATACAATCCAATACGCACAAATAGACACACACACAATCCAATACGCACAAATAGACACACACACAATCCAATACGCACAAATAGACACACACATACAATCCAATACGCACAAATAGACACACACACAATCCAATACGCACATATAGAGACACACATACAATCCAATACGCACAAATAGACACACACACACACAATACAATACGCACAAATAGACACACACACAATCCAATACGCACAAATAGTCACGCATACAATCCAATACGCTCAAATAGACACACACATACAATCCAATACGCACAAATAGACACACACATACAATCCAATATGCACAAATAGACACACACACACAATCCAATACGCACAAATAGACACACACACACAATCCAATACGCACAAATAGACACACACACAATCCAATACGCACAAATAGACACGCACACAATCCAATATGCACAAATAGACACACACACACAATCCAATACGCACCAATAGTCACGCATACAATCCAATACGCACAAATAGACACACACACAATCCAATACGCACCAATAGTCACGCATACAATCCAATACGCACAAATAGACACACACACAATCCAATACGCACAAATAGACACGCATACAATCCAATACGCACAAATAGCCACGCACACAATCCAATACGCACAAATAGACACACACACAATCCAATACGCACAAATAGACACACACACCATCCAATACGCACAAATAGACACACAATCCAATACGCACAAATAGTCACGCATACAATCCAATACGCACAGATAGACACACACACCATCCAATACGCGGAAAGAGACACACACGCAATCTAATACGCGGAAAGAGACACACACGCAATCCAATACGCACAAATAGACACACACACAATCCAATACGCACAAATAGACTCACACACAATCCAATACGCACAAATAGACACACACACAATCCAATACGCACAAATAGACACACAATCCAATACGCACAAATAGACTCACACACAATCCAATACGCACAAATAGACACGCACACAATCCAATACGCACAAATAGACACGCACACAATCCAATACGCACAAATAGACACACAATCCAAAACGCACAAATAGTCACACACACAATCCAATACGCACAAATAGACACACAATCCAATACGCACAAATAGACTCACACACAATCGAATGCGCACAAATAGACACACAATCCAATACGCACAAATAGACACACAATCCAAAACGCACAAATAGACACACACACAATCCAATACGCACAAATAGACACGCACACAATCCAATACGCACAAATAGACACGCACACAATCCAGTACGCACAAATAGACACGCACACAATCCAATACGCACAAATAGACACGCACACAATCCAATACGCACAAATAGACACGCACACAATCCAATACGCACAAATAGACACGCACACAATCCAATACGCACAAATAGACACGCACACAATCCAATACGCACAAATAGACACACACACAATCCAATACGCACAAATAGACTCACACACAATCCAATACGCACAAATTGACACACAATCCAAAACGCACAAATAGACACGCACACAATCCAATACGCACAAATAGACACACACACACAATCCAATACGCACAAATAGACACACACACACAATCCAATACGCACCAATAGTCACGCATACAATCCAATACGCACAAATAGACACACACACAATCCAATACGCACAAATAGACACACACATACAATCCAATACGCACAAATAGACACACACACAATCCAATACGCACAAATAGACACACACACAATCCAATACGCACCAATAGTCACGCATTCAATCCAATACGCACAAATAGACACACACACAATCCAATACGCACATATAGAGACACACATACAATCCAATACGCACAAATAGACACACACACACACAATACAATACGCACAAATAGACACACACACAATCCAATACGCACAAATAGTCACGCATACAATCCAATACGCTCAAATAGACACACACATACAATCCAATACGCACAAATAGACACACACATACAATCCAATATGCACAAATAGACACACACACACAATCCAATACGCACAAATAGACACACACACACAATCCAATACGCACAAATAGACACACACACCATCCAATACGCACAAATAGTCACGCATACAATCCAATACGCACAAATAGACACACACACAATCCAATACGCACAAATAGACACGCACACAATCCAATATGCACAAATAGACACACACACACAATCCAATACGCACCAATAGTCACGCATACAATCCAATACGCACAAATAGACACACACACAATCCAATACGCACCAATAGTCACGCATACAATCCAATACGCACAAATAGACACACACACAATCCAATATGCACAAATAGACACGCATACAATCCAATACGCACAAATAGCCACGCACACAATCCAATACGCACAAATAGACACACACACAATCCAATACGCACAAATAGACACACACACCATCCAATACGCACAAATAGACACACAATCCAATACGCACAAATAGTCACGCATACAATCCAATACGCACAGATAGACACACACACCATCCAATACGCGGAAAGAGACACACACGCAATCTAATACGCGGAAAGAGACACACACGCAATCCAATACGCACAAATAGACACACACACAATCCAATACGCACAAATAGACTCACACACAATCCAATACGCACAAATAGACACACACACAATCCAATACGCACAAATAGACACACAATCCAATACGCACAAATAGACTCACACACAATCCAATACGCACAAATAGACACGCACACAATCCAATACGCACAAATAGACACGCACACAATCCAATACGCACAAATAGACACACAATCCAAAACGCACAAATAGTCACACACACAATCCAATACGCACAAATAGACACACAATCCAATACGCACAAATAGACTCACACACAATCGAATGCGCACAAATAGACACGCACACAATCCAATACGCACAAATAGACACCCAATCCAAAACGCACAAATAGTCACGCACACAATCCAAAACGCACAAATAGACACACACACAATCCAATACGCACAAATAGACACGCACACAATCCAATACGCACAAATAGACACACAATCCAAAACGCACAAATAGACACACACACAATCCAATACGCACAAATAGACACGCACACAATCCAATACGCACAAATAGACACGCACACAATCCAGTACGCACAAATAGACACGCACACAATCCAATACGCACAAATAGACACGCACACAATCCAATACGCACAAATAGACACGCACACAATCCAATACGCACAAATAGACACGCACACAATCCAATACGCACAAATAGACTCACACACAATCCAATACGCACAAATTGACACACAATCCAAAACGCACAAATAGACACGCACACAATCCAATACGCACAAATAGACACACACAATCCAATACGCACAAATAGACACACACACACAATCCAATACGCACAAATAGACACACACAATCCAATACGCACAAATAGACACACAATCCAATACGCGCACACAATCCCATACGCACAAATAGACACACAATCCCATACGCACAAATAGACACACAATCCAATACGCACAAATAGACACACACAATCCAATACGCACAAATAGACACGCACACAATCCAGTATGCACAAATAGACACGCACACAATCCAATACGCACAAATAGACCCGCACACAATCCAATACGCACAAATAGACACGCACACAATCCAATACGCACAAATAGACACGCACACAATCCAATACGCACAAATAGACACGCACACAATCCAATACGCACAAATAGACACACACACAATCCAATACGCACAAATAGACTCTCACACAATCCAATACGCACAAATTGACACACAATCCAAAACGCACAAATAGACACGCACACAATCCAATACGCACAAATAGACACACACAATCCAATACGCACAAATAGACACACACACACAATCCAATATGCACAAATAGACACACACAATCCAATACGCACAAATAGATACACAATCCAATACGCACAAATAGACACACCCAATCCAATACGCACAAATAGACACGCACACAATCCAGTACGCACAAATAGACACGCACACAATCCAATACGCACAAATAGACACGCACACAATCCAATACGCGGAAAGAGACACACACGCAATCTAATACGCGGAAAGAGACACACACGCAATCCAATACGCACAAATAGACACACACACAATCCAATACGCACAAATAGACTCACACACAATCCAATACGCACAAATAGACACACACACAATCCAATACGCACAAATAGACACACAATCCAATACGCACAAATAGACTCACACACAATCCAATACGCACAAATAGACACGCACACAATCCAATACGCACAAATAGACACGCACACAATCCAATACGCACAAATAGACACACAATCCAAAACGCACAAATAGTCACACACACAATCCAATACGCACAAATAGACACACAATCCAATACGCACAAATAGACTCACACACAATCGAATGCGCACAAATAGACACGCACACAATCCAATACGCACAAATAGACACCCAATCCAAAACGCACAAATAGTCACGCACACAATCCAAAACGCACAAATAGACACACACACAATCCAATACGCACAAATAGACACGCACACAATCCAATACGCACAAATAGACACACAATCCAAAACGCACAAATAGACACACACACAATCCAATACGCACAAATAGACACGCACACAATCCAATACGCACAAATAGACACGCACACAATCCAGTACGCACAAATAGACACGCACACAATCCAATACGCACAAATAGACACGCACACAATCCAATACGCACAAATAGACACGCACACAATCCAATACGCACAAATAGACACGCACACAATCCAATACGCACAAATAGACACGCACACAATCCAATACGCACAAATAGACACGCACACAATCCAATACGCACAAATAGACACGCACACAATCCAATACGCACAAATAGACTCACACACAATCCAATACGCACAAATTGACACACAATCCAAAACGCACAAATAGACACGCACACAATCCAATACGCACAAATAGACACACACAATCCAATACGCACAAATAGACACACACACACAATCCAATACGCACAAATAGACACACACAATCCAATACGCACAAATAGACACACAATCCAATACGCGCACACAATCCCATACGCACAAATAGACACACAATCCCATACGCACAAATAGACACACAATCCAATACGCACAAATAGACACACACAATCCAATACGCACAAATAGACACGCACACAATCCAGTATGCACAAATAGACACGCACACAATCCAATACGCACAAATAGACCCGCACACAATCCAATACGCACAAATAGACACGCACACAATCCAATACGCACAAATAGACACGCACACAATCCAATACGCACAAATAGACACGCACACAATCCAATACGCACAAATAGACACACACACAATCCAATACGCACAAATAGACTCTCACACAATCCAATACGCACAAATTGACACACAATCCAAAACGCACAAATAGACACGCACACAATCCAATACGCACAAATAGACACACACAATCCAATACGCACAAATAGACACACACACACAATCCAATATGCACAAATAGACACACACAATCCAATACGCACAAATAGATACACAATCCAATACGCACAAATAGACACACCCAATCCAATACGCACAAATAGACACGCACACAATCCAGTACGCGCAAATAGACACGCACACAATCCAATACGCACAAATAGACACGCACACAATCCAATACGCACAAATAGACACGCACACAATCCAATACGCACAAATAGACACGCACACAATCCAATACGCACAAATAGACACGCACACAATCCAATACGCACAAATAGACTCACACACAATCCAATACGCACAAATTGACACACAATCCAAAACGCACAAATAGACACGCACACAATCCAATACGCACAAATAGACACACACAATCCAATACGCACAAATAGACACACACACACAATCCAATACGCACAAATAGACACACACACACAATCCAATACGCACAAATAGACACACAATCCAATACGCGCACACAATCCAATACGCACAAATAGACACACAATCCAATACGCACAAATAGACACACACAATCCAATACGCACAAATAGACACGCACACAATCCAGTACGCACAAATAGACACGCACACAATCCAATACGCACAAATAGACACGCACACAATCCAATACGCACAAATAGACACGCACACAATCCAATACGCACAAATAGACACGCACACAATCCAATACGCACAAATAGACACACACACAATCCAATATGCACAAATAGACTCACACACAATCCAATACGCACAAATAGACACACACAATCCAATACGCGCAAATAGACACACAATCCAATACGCGCACACAATCCAATACGCACAAATAGACACACACACAATCCAATACGCACAACTAGACACACAATCCAAAACGCACAAATAGACACGCACACAATCCAATACGCACAAATAGACACACAATCCAAAACGCACAAATAGTCACGCACACAATCCAATACGCACAAATAGACACACAATCCAATACGCACAAATAGACACACACAATCAAATGCGCACAAATAGACACGCACACAATCCAATACGCACAAATAGACACCCAATCCAAAACGCACAAATAGTCACGCACACAATCCAAAACGCACAAATAGACACACACACAATCCAATACGCACAAATAGACACGCACACAATCCAATACGCACAAATAGACACACAATCCAAAACGCACAAATAGACACACACACAATCCAATACGCACAAATAGACACGCACACAATCCAATACGCACAAATAGACACGCACACAATCCAGTACGCACAAATAGACACGCACACAATCCAATACGCACAAATAGACACGCACACAATCCAATACGCACAAAGAGACACGCACACAATCCAATACGCACAAATAGACACGCACACAATCCAATACGCACAAATAGACACGCACACAATCCAATACGCACAAATAGACACACACACAATCCAATACGCACAAATAGACTCACACACAATCCAATACGCACAAATTGACACACAATCCAAAACGCACAAATAGACACGCACACAATCCAATAAGCACAAATAGACACACACAATCCAATACGCACAAATAGACACACACACACAATCCAATACGCACAAATAGACACACACAATCCAATACGCACAAATAGACACACAATCCAATACGCGCACACAATCCCATACGCACAAATAGACACACAATCCAATACGCACAAATAGACACACACAATCCAATACGCACAAATAGACACGCACACAATCCAGTACGCACAAATAGACACGCACACAATCCAATACGCACCAATAGTCACGCATTCAATCCAATACGCACAAATAGACACACACACAATCCAATACGCACATATAGAGACACACATACAATCCAATACGCACAAATAGACACACACACACACACACAATACAATACGCACAAATAGACACACACACAATCCAATACGCACAAATAGTCACGCATACAATCCAATACGCTCAAATAGACACACACATACAATCCAATACGCACAAATAGACACACACATACAATCCAATATGCACAAATAGACACACACACACAATCCAATACGCACAAATAGACACACACACACAATCCAATACGCACAAATAGACACACACACCATCCAATACGCACAAATAGTCACGCATACAATCCAATACGCACAAATAGACACACACACAATCCAATACGCACAAATAGACACGCACACAATCCAATATGCACAAATAGACACACACACACAATCCAATACGCACAAATAGTCACGCATACAATCCAATACGCACAAATAGACACACACACAATCCAATACGCACCAATAGTCACGCATACAATCCAATACGCACAAATAGACACGCATACAATCCAATAGGCACAAATAGACACGCACACAATCCAATACGCACAAATAGACACACACACAATCCAATACGCACAAATAGACACACACACCATCCAATACGCACAAATAGACACACAATCCAATACGCACAAATAGTCACGCATACAATCCAATACGCACAGATAGACACACACACCATCCAATACGCGGAAAGAGACACACACGCAATCTAATACGCGGAAAGAGACACACACGCAATCCAATACGCACAAATAGACACACACACAATCCAATACGCACAAATAGACTCACACACAATCCAATACGCACAAATAGACACACACACAATCCAATACGCACAAATAGACTCACACACAATCGAATGCGCACAAATAGACACGCACACAATCCAATACGCACAAATAGACACCCAATCCAAAACGCACAAATAGTCACGCACACAATCCAAAACGCACAAATAGACACACACACAATCCAATACGCACAAATAGACACGCACACAATCCAATACGCACAAATAGACACACAATCCAAAACGCACAAATAGACACACACACAATCCAATACGCACAAATAGACACGCACACAATCCAATACGCACAAATAGACACGCACACAATCCAGTACGCACAAATAGACACGCACACAATCCAGTACGCACAAATAGACACGCACACAATCCAGTACGCACAAATAGACACGCACACAATCCAATACGCACAAATAGACACGCACACAATCCAATACGCACAAATAGACACGCACACAATCCAATACGCACAAATAGACACGCACACAATCCAATACGCACAAATAGACACGCACACAATCCAATACGCACAAATAGACTCACACACAATCCAATACGCACAAATTGACACACAATCCAAAACGCACAAATAGACACGCACACAATCCAATACGCACAAATAGACACACACAATCCAATACGCACAAATAGACACACACACACAATCCAATACGCACAAATAGACACACACAATCCAATACGCACAAATAGACACACAATCAAATACGCGCACACAATCCCATACGCACAAATAGACACACAATCCAATACGCACAAATAGACACACACAATCCAATACGCACAAATAGACACGCACACAATCCAGTACGCACAAATAGACACGCACACAATCCAATACGCACAAATAGACCCGCACACAATCCAATACGCACAAATAGACACGCACACAATCCAATACGCACAAATAGACACGCACACAATCCAATACGCACAAATAGACACGCACACAATCCAATACGCACAAATAGACACGCACACAATCCAATACGCACAAATAGACACACACACAATCCAATACGCACAAATAGACTCACACACAATCCAATACGCACAAATTGACACACAATCCAAAACGCACAAATAGACACGCACACAATCCAATACGCACAAATAGACACACACAATCCAATACGCACAAATAGACACACACACACAATCCAATACGCACAAATAGACACACACAATCCAATACGCACAAATAGACACACAATCCAATACGCGCACACAATCCAATACGCACAAATAGACACACAATCCAATACGCACAAATAGACACACCCAATCCAATACGCACAAATAGACACGCACACAATCCAGTACGCACAAATAGACACGCACACAATCCAGTACGCACAAATAGACACGCACACAATCCAGTACGCACAAATATACACGCACACAATCCAATACGCACAAATAGACACGCACACAATCCAATACGCACAAATAGACACGCACACAATCCAATACGCACAAATTGACACACAATCCAAAACGCACAAATAGACACGCACACAATCCAATACGCACAAATAGACACACACAGTCCAATACGCACAAATAGACACACACACACAATCCGATACGCACAAATAGACACACACAATCCAATACGCACAAATAGACACACAATCAAATACGCGCACACAATCCCGTTTGGTATGTTGCCTCCCAGGTGCAAGGGTACGTGATGTCTCGGATCGTGTTTTCCGGGTCCTTAAGGGGGAGGGGGAGCAGCCCCAAGTCGTGGTCCACATTGGCACTAACGACATAGGTAGGAAAGGGGATAAGGATGTCAGGCAGGCTTTCAGGGAGCTAGGATGGAAGCTCAGAACTAGAACAAACAGAGTTGTTATCTCTGGGTTGTTGCCCGTGCCACGTGATAGTGAGATGAGGAATAGGGAGAGAGAGCAATTAAACACGTGGCTACAGGGATGGTGCAGGCGGGAGGGATTCAGATTTCTGGATAACTGGGGCGCTTTCTGGGGAAGGTGGGACCTCTACAGACAGGATGGTCTACATCTGAACCTGCGGGGCACAAATATCCTGGGGGGGGAGATTTGTTAGTGCTCTTTGGGGGGGTTTAAACTAATGCAGCAGGGGCATGGGAACCTGGATTGTAGTTTTAGGGTAAGGGAGAATGAGAGTATAGAGGTCAGGAGCTCAGATTTGACGTCGGAGGAGGGGGCCAGTGTTCAGGTAGGTGGTTTGAAGTGTGTCTACTTCAATGCCAGGAGTATACGAAATAAGGTAGGGGAACTGGCAGCATGGGTTGGTACCTGGGACTTCGATGTTGTGGCCATTTCGGAGACGTGGATAGAGCAGGGACAGGAATGGATGTTGCAGGTTCCGGGGTTTAGGTGTTTTAGTAAGCTCAGGGAAGGAGGCAAAAGAGGGGGAGGTGTGGCGCTGCTAGTCAAGAGCAGTATTACGGTGGCGGAGAGGATGCTAGATGGGGACTCATCTTCCGAGGTAGTATGGGCTGAGGTTAGAAACAGGAAAGGAGAGGTCACCCTGTTGGGAGTTTTCTATAGGCCTCCAAATAGTTCTAGGGATGTAGAGGAAAGGATGGCGAAGATGATCCTGGATATGAGCGAAAGTAACAGGGTAGTTATTATGGGAGACTTTAACTTTCCAAATATTGACTGGAAAAGATATAGTTCGAGTACATTAGATGGGTCGTTTTTTGTTCAGTGTGTGCAGGAGGGTTTCCTGACACAGTTTGTTGACAGGCCAACAAGAGGTGAGGCCACATTGGATTTGGTTTTGGGTAATGAACCAGGCCAGGTGTTGGATTTGGAGGTAGGTGAGCACTTTGGGGACAGTGACCACAATTCGGTGACGTTTACGTTAAGGATGGAAAGGGATAAGTATACACCGCAGGGCAAGAGTTATAGCTGGGGGAAGGGAAATTATGATGCCATTAGACGTGACTTGGGGGGGATAAGGTGGAGAAGTAGGCTGCAAGTTTTGGACACACTGGATAAGTGGAGCTTGTTCAAGGATCAGCTATTGCGTGTTCTTGATAAGTATGTACCGGTCAGGCAGGGAGGAAGGTGCCAAGCGAGGGAACCGTGGTTTACCAAAGAAGCGGAATCTCTTGTTAAGAGGAAGAAGGAGGCCTATGTGAAGATGAGGTGTGAAGTTTCAGTTGGGGCGATGGATAGTTACAAGGTAGCGAGGAAGGATCTAAAGAGAGAGCTAAGACGAGCAAGGAGGGGACATGAGAAGTATTTGGCAGGAAGGATCAAGGAAAACCCAAAAGCTTTCTATAGGTATGTCAGGAATAAGCGAATGACTAGGGACAGAGTAGGACCAGTCAAGGACAGGCATGGGAAGTTGTGTGTAGAGTCTGAAGAGATAGGCGAGATACTAAATGAATATTTTTCGTCAGTATTCACTCAGGAAAAAGATAATGTTGTGGAGGAGAATGCTGAGCTCCAGGTAAATAGATTAGATGGCATTGAGGTAAGTAGGGAAGAGGTGTTGGCAATTCTGGACAGGCTGAAAATAGATAAGTCCCCGGGGCCTGATGGGATTTATCCTAGGATTCTCTGGGAGGCCAGGGAAGAGATTGCTGGACCATTGGCTTTGATTTTTATGTCATCATTGGATACAGGAATAGTGCCAGAGGACTGGAGGATAGCAAATGTGGTCCCTTTGTTCAAAAAGGGGAGCAGAGACAACCCCGGCAACTATAGACCGGTGAGCCTCACGTCTGTAGTGGGTAAAGTCTTGGAGGGCATTATAAGAGACAAGATTTATAATCATCTAGATAGGAATAATATGATCAGGGATAGTCAGCATGGCTTTGTGAAGGGTAGGTCATGCCTCACAAACCTTATCGAGTTCTTTGAGAAGGTGACTGAACAGGTAGACGAGGGTAGAGCAGTTGATGTGGTGTATATGGATTTCAGCAAAGCGTTTGATAAGGTTCCCCACGGTAGGCTATTGCAGAAAATACGGAGGCTGGGGATTGAGGGTGATTTAGAGATGTGGATCAGAAATTGGCTAGCTGAAAGAAGACAGAGGGTGGTGGTTGATGGGAAATGTTCAGAATGGAGTTCTGTCACAAGTGGAGTACCACAAGGATCTGTTCTGGGGCCGTTGCTGTTTGTCATTTTTATCAATGACCTAGAGGAAGGCGCAGAAGGGTGGGTGAGTAAATTTGCAGACGATACTAAAGTCGGTGGTGTTGTCGATAGTGAGGAAGGAAGTAGCAGGTTACAGAGGGATATAGATAAGCTGCAGTGCTGGGCTGAGAGGTGGCAAATGGAGTTTAATGTAGAGAAGTGTGAGGTGATTCACTTTGGAAGGAAAAACAGGAATGTGGAATATGTGGCTAATGGAAAAGTTCTTGAAAGTGTGGATGAGCAGAGGGATCTAGGTGTCCATGTACATAGATCCCTGAAAGTTGCCACCCAGGTTGATAGGGTGGTGAAGAAGGCCTATGGAGTGTTGGCCTTTATTGGTAGAGGGATTGAGTTCCGGAGTCAGGAGGTCATGTTGCAGCTGTACAGAACTCTGGTACGGCCGCATTTGGAGTATTGCGTACAGTTCTGGTCACCGCATTATAGGAAGGACGTGGAGGCTTTGGAACGGGTGCAGAGGAGATTTACCAGGATGTTGCCTGGAATGGAGGGAAAATCTTATGAGGAAAGGCTGATGGACTTGAGGTTGTTTTCGTTAGAGAGAAGAAGGTTAAGAGGAGACTTGATAGAGGCATACAAAATGATCAGAGGGTTAGATAGGGTGGACAGTGAGAGCCTTCTCCCGCGGATGGAAATGGCTAGCACGAGGGGACATAGCCTTAAACTGAGGGGTAATAGATATAGGACAGAGGTCAGGGGTAGGTTCTTTACGCAAAGAGTAGTGAGGCCGTGGAATGCCCTACCTGCTACAGTAGTGAACTCGCCAACATTAAGGGCATTTAAAAGTTTATTGGATAAACATATGGATGATAATGGTATAGTGTAGGTTAGATGGCTTTTGTTTCGGTGCAACATCGTGGGCCGAAGGGCCTGTACTGCGCTGTATTGTTCTATGTTCTATGTTCTATGTTCTAATCCCATACGCACAAATAGACACACAATCCAATACGCACAAATAGACACACACAATCCAATACGCACAAATAGACACGCACACAATCCAGTACGCACAAATAGACACGCACACAATCCAATACGCACAAATAGACCCGCACACAATCCAATACGCACAAATAGACACACACACAATCCAATACGCACAAATAGACTCACACACAATCCAATACGCACAAATTGACACACAATCCAAAACGCACAAATAGACACGCACACAATCCAATACGCACAAATAGACACGCACACAATCCAATACGCACAAATAGACACGCACACAATCCAATACGCACAAATTGACACACAATCCAAAACGCACAAATAGACACGCACACAATCCAATACGCACAAATAGACACACACAATCCAATACGCACAAATAGACACACACACACAATCCAATACGCACAAATAGACACACACAATCCAATACGCACAAATAGACACACAATCAAATACGCGCACACAATCCCATACGCACAAATAGACACACAATCCAATACGCACAAATAGACACACACAATCCAATACGCACAAATAGACACGCACACAATCCAGTACGCACAAATAGACACGCACACAATCCAATACGCACAAATAGACCCGCACACAATCCAATACGCACAAATAGACACGCACACAATCCAATACGCACAAATAGACACGCACACAATCCAATACGCACAAATAGACACGCACACAATCCAATACGCACAAATAGACACGCACACAATCCAATACGCACAAATAGACACGCACACAATCCAATACGCACAAATAGACACACACAATCCAATACGCACAAATAGACACGCACACAATCCAGTACGCACAAATAGACACGCACACAATCCAATACGCACAAATAGACCCGCACACAATCCAATACGCACAAATAGACACGCACACAATCCAATACGCACAAATAGACACGCACACAATCCAATACGCACAAATAGACACGCACACAATCCAATACGCACAAATAGACACGCACACAATCCAATACGCACAAATAGACACACACACAATCCAATACGCACAAATAGACTCACACACAATCCAATACGCACAAATTGACACACAATCCAAAACGCACAAATAGACACGCACACAATCCAATACGCACAAATAGACACACACAATCCAATACGCACAAATAGACACACACACACAATCCAATACGCACAAATAGACACACACAATCCAATACGCACAAATAGACACACAATCCAATACGCGCACACAATCCAATACGCACAAATAGACACACAATCCAATACGCACAAATAGACACACCCAATCCAATACGCACAAATAGACACGCACACAATCCAGTACGCACAAATAGACACGCACACAATCCAGTACGCACAAATAGACACACACACAATCCAATACGCACAAATAGACACGCACACAATCCAATACGCACAAATAGACACGCACACAATCCAATACGCACAAATAGACACGCACACAATCCAATACGCACAAATTGACACACAATCCAAAACGCACAAATAGACACGCACACAATCCAATACGCACAAATAGACACACACAATCCAATACGCACAAATAGACACACACACACAATCCAATACGCACAAATAGCCACACACAATCCAATACGCACAAATAGACACACAATCCAATACGCGCACACAATCCAATACGCACAAATAGACACACAATCCAATACGCACAAATAGACACACACAATCCAATACGCACAAATAGACACGCACACAATCCAGTACGCACAAATAGACACGCACACAATCCAGTACGCACAAATAGACACGCACACAATCCAATACGCACAAATAGACACGCACACAATCCAATACGCACAAATAGACACGCACACAATCCAATACGCACAAATAGACATGCACACAATCCAATACGCACAAATAGACACGCACACAATCCAATACGCACAAATAGACACGCGCACACAATCCAATACGCACAAATAGACACACACACAATCCAATACGCACAAATAGACACACAATCCAAAACGCACAAATAGACACGCACACCATCCAATACGCACAAATAGACACACAATCCAAAACGCACAAATAGACACACACAATCCAATAGACACACAATCCAAAACGCACAAATAGACACACACACACAATCCAATACGCAGAAATAGACACACAATCCAATACGCACAAATAGACACACAATCCAATACGCACAAAGAGACACAAAATCATATACGCATAAATAGACACACACACGGGCTGCGCAGTGGTTAGCACTGCTGCCTCACGGCTCCGAGGTCCCGGGTTCGATCCCGGCTCTGGGTCACTGTCCGCGTGGAGTTGCACATTCTCCCCGTGTCTGCGTGGGTTTCGCCCCCACAATCCAAAGATGTGCAGGTTAGGTGGATTGGCCGCGCTAAATTGCCCCTTAATTGAAAACAATACTCTTTTAAAAAAATTAAAATATGGACACACACACACTCACACACACAATCACACAGACACAAGTAGACACGCACTCATAGACTCACAATCACCTGTGCGCACATGGGCGGCACGGTAGCACAGTGGTTAGCACTGTTGCTTCACAGCACTAGGGTCCCAGGTTCGATTCCCGGCTTGGGTCACTGTCTGTGCGGAGTCTGCACGTTCTCCCCGTGTGTGCGTGGGTTTCCTCCGGGTTCCTCCCACAAGTCCCGAAAGACGTGTTGGGTGAATTGGACATTCTGAATTCTCCCTCTGTGACCCGAACAGGCGCCGGAATGTGGCGACTAGGGGCTTTTCACAGTAACTTCATTGCAGCGTTAATGTAAGGATACTTGTGACACTAATAAAAGATTATTATTACAAATAGTCACACACAATCTTTTTTTAAAAAAATATTTTTATTCAGGTATTTGAAAGTTTTTATAATAATAATAATGACATAAACATGGTATAATAAACATTTCCACCCCCAGCACAATCTTCACACACCCCCAACCATACATCAACAATCCGGCCCTCTCTCCGCCCCCACCCCTGGAATACTGCGTCTGCCGACATTTTAATTTTCCCCGAGAAAGTCGACGAACGGCTGCCACCTCCGGGTGAATCCTAACATTGACCCTCTTCGGGCGAACTTTATTTTCTCCAGCCCGAGAAAGCTCGCCATGTCCGAAAGCCAGACTTCAGGGGCTTTGAGTCCCTCCACGCCAACAGTATTTGTCGCCGGGCTACCAGGGAAGCAAAGGCCAAGACGTCGGCCTCCTTCTCCTCCTGGACTCCCGGGTCCTCCGAAACCCCCAAAATTGCCCCCTCAGGACTCATTGCTACCCTAGCTTTCAATACCCGGGACATGACGTCCGCGAATCCCTGCCAGTACCCCCTGAGTTTAGGACATGCCCAGAACATGTGTACATCGTTCGCTGGTCCTCCGGCACATCTGGCACATTTGTCCTCCAGCCCAAAGAATTTGCTCATCCGGGCCACCGTCATGTGGGCCCGATGTACGACCTTGAACTGGATCAGACTGAGCCTGGCGCATGTTGCGGTCGTGTTTACCCTACTCAAAGCATCTGCCCATATGCCGTCCTCTCTCTCTACCCCCCCGAGCTCCTCCTCCCACTTAAGCTTCAGTTCTTCGGTCTGTGCCTCCTCTGCTCCCAATAGTTCTTTATAAATGTCGGAGACTCTCCCCTCTCCCACCTCTCCTCTGGAAACTACCCTGTCCTGGATCCCCCTTGGTGGGAGGTGTGGGAAGGACGGGACCTGTCTACGTACAAAATCCCGCACCTGCAAGTACCTGAAATCATTCCCTCGCCAGCCCAAACTTCTCCTCCAACACCCTCATGCTCAGGAAGCTCCCTTCCAGGAACAGGTCGCCCATCCTCGCAATCCCCGCCCTCCGCCATAATTGGAACCCACCGCCCATATTCCCCGGGGCAAATCGGTGATTGCCGCAGATTGGGGACCAAACCGATGTTCTCACCTCCCCTATATGCCTCCTCCACTGGCCCCAGATCCGTAGAGCCGTCACCACTATACGGCTGGTGGAGTACCGTGCCGGCGGGAGCGGCAGAGGTGCCATGACCAAGGCTGCCAAACTGGTGCCCCTACACGAAGCAGCCTCCATCCGCTCCCAAACCGACCCCGTACCCACCATCCATTTCCTTACCATGGCTATGTTGGCCGCCCAGTAGTAGTTGCTAATGTTCGGCAACGCCAGCACCCCCCATCCCCCCGGTTCCTCTCGAGCATCGCCTTCCTCACCCGTGGGGACTTCCCCGCCCAAACAAATCCCAGGATAATTTTATCTAGCCTCTTAAAGAAGGACCGCGGAATGAAAATGGGGAGACACTGAAATATGAACAAGAATCTCGGGAGAATCAGCATCTTCACCGTCTGCACACACCCCGCCAATGACAGCGGGAGTGCATCCCATCTCCGGAACTCGTCCCTCACTTGCTCCACCAACTGGGACAAGTTTAGCTGATGCAACTTACCCCAGTCTCGCGCTACTTGTATCCCTAAATATCTGAAGCTTTCCCCTACCAGCCTGAACGACAGCCCTCTCAGCCTACTCTCCTGACCTCTCGCCTGCACTACCCACATCTCGCTCTTTGCCATGTTCAATTTATATCCTGAGAACCGACCAAATTCCCTCAGGGTTTCCATGATTCCGTCCATCCCCGCCATTGGGTCTGACACGTATAACAGCAGGAAATCCGCGTATAACAAGACTTTATGTTCCACTCCTCCTCCTCCCCCCCCCCCCCCCCCCCCCCCCGCCCCCGCCCCCGGACCAGCCCTTTCCAGTCCCTTGAAGCTCTCCGAGCAATTGCCAGCGGCTCTATAGCCAGTGCAAACAGCAATGGGGGGAGGGGGCATCCCTGTCTAGACCCACGGTGCAGTCTGAAGTAGTCCGATGTCGTCCTGTTCGTCCTCACACTAGCCTCTGGGGCCGATTATAGCAGCCTAATCCAGTCAATGAATCCCACCCCGAACGAACCCAGAACGTCCCAGCACCTCCCATAGATAGTCAACCCGGTCGAAAGCCTTTTTGGCATCCATTGCGACCACTACCTCTGCCTCCCTGCTCTCCGAGGGCATTATAATCACATTGAGCAGCCTCCTTAGATTGGCCACCAGCTGCCTGCCCTTGACGAGCCCGGTTTGGTCTCCGCAATCAGGTCCGGTACACAGTCCTCAATTCTAGACACCAAGATCTTGGCCAGTAACTTAGCGTCTGCGTTAATCAAAGAGATCGGCCTATAGGACCCACAGGCCTCCGGGTCTTTATCCCGTTTCAGTATAAGCGAGATAGTGGCCTGTGACATCGTCGGGGTTAAGACCCCTCTGTCTCTTGCCTCATTGAACACCCTGACCAGCACCGGCCCCACTATCTCGGAGAACGTTTTATAAAACTCCACCGGGTATCTGTCCGGCCCCGGGGCTTTACCCGACTGCATGACCTTCAGGCCCCCCAGTACTTCTTCGGTCCTGATCGGGGCCCCCAGCCCGTCTACCAACCCCCTACCTATTCTTGGGAAGGTCAGTCCGCCCAGAAAGTGCCTCATCCCCTCCGGTCCCATGGGGGGTTCCGAGGTGTACAGCTTGCTCTAGAAGTCCCATAACACCTTGTTAAGTTCTACCGAGTCCCCCACCAGGTTTCCCTCCCCGTCGACTAGCTTTCCTATTTCCCTAGCCGCTTCTCTCTTTCTTAGTTGTTGTGCAAGCATTCTGCTGGCCTTCTCCCCATGCTTGTATATTGTGCCCTTTGGCCTTCTAAACTGCTCTGCGGCCTTCCCTGTAGACAACACCCCAAACTCGGTCTGCAACCTCTGTCGTTTCCTAAGTAACTCTGGCCTCGGGGACTCCACATAGCTCCTGTCCATCCGTAAGATTTCCTTAACCAGTCGGTCCGTCTCTGCCCTGTCTGTCCTGTCCTTGTGAGCCCGGATTGAGATCAGCTCCCCTCTCACCACTGCCTTCAGCGCCTCCAAGAGCACCGCTGCTGAGACTTCTCCTGTGTCATTGACCTGCAGGTAATTCTGCATTTCCGAATATTCTGTACCCGTCATCCCTGTCAGCAAGTCCCTGCTCATGATAAAGAAATCGATTCGGGAATACACCTTGTGGACGTGAGAATAGAACGAAAACTCCTTCGCCGACGGCCGACTAAATCTCCATGGGTCAGCTCCCCCCATTTGCTTCATGAACCCTCTCAGTTCCTTTGCCATCGCTGGCACCCTACCCGTTTTTGAACACGACCGGTCCAGGCCAGGATCAACAACTGTGTTAAAGTCCCCACCCATGATCAGTTTGCGTGAGTCCAAGTCAGGGATCTTCCCCAGCAACCTCTTAACAAAATCTACGTCATCCCAATTAGGGGCATATACGTTGACCAGGCCTACTCTCACCCCCTCGAGCTTACCCCTAACCGTAACAAATCTGCCACCCCTGTCCGCAACTGTGCCCTCCACCTCAAATTGGACCCGCTTGTTGATCAAGATCGCAACCCCCTCCTGGTCTTAGTGTCGAGCCCCGAATGGAAGGCCTGACTAATCCAGCCCTTCCTTAAACTTTCAGATGAGTCTCCTGTAACATGACTACGTCCGCCTTCAAAACCCGTAAATGCGCGAACACACTTGACTGGCCCGTTTAGCCCTCTAACATTCCGGGTGATCAGCCTGGTCGGGGGGCACCTCGCCCCCCCCCCTTTGCCGATCAGCCATCTCCTTTCTTTGGCCAGCTCTCAAGCCATGTGTCGCGCTTCCTCTGGCCCGCCTCCTGCCCGCCTCCTGCCCGCCTCCACCCCTGACCTCCTCACTGTTACCATGCCCAATTTCCAACACTGTCGGCAGACCTATACCCCCCCCCCCCCCCCCCCCCGAGCAACACCACCCTAACCCCTGACATAAACTAGCTAAATGAACCCCCCCCCCCTCCCAAACCTGGCTTCCATTGACTAGCCCACCCGGCTAGCCTGGTGGCTCCCAACTCTGGCGCCAGCGAGTCTCTCACCTATTGTTCCCTGGCTCCCCTCCCCCCGGCCCATCCACACCACTTCCCCCAAATCAGCCCTGCTTGCACAAGTACTCTAAACAGGACAGAGACAGCCCCAACAATAGTGCAATTTAAGTCATACAAAGCGAAATAGCAGGCACTGTCAACCATTCCTATCCGAACGCAGAAAGAGATCGCAAAAATTCCCCGAAAAAACACCCCCCATATCCGACCCATTCTAACTATTCTCTTTTTCGAACAAAACTCAAACACAAAAGCGAAAAAGAGACATGAAGAGAAAAAAGACAACAAACACATAAAAACCAAGATACAAAAGCATGAAAAAACATGCAGGCATCTCTCCATTGTCGGCTGAGCTGGCGGTGCCCGGGTCTGGACGTCGGCCATATTGGTTTCACTCACAGCCTCCCCTTTGCCCTTGCTTGTCCACTTCTTCAGCTGTTTGCGATCCTTCCTACTTTTTAGTTCCATACACCTCTGTATGGATTCACTGCCTGAGTGCTATTACTTTCCAATCCAGTGCTTAAAAGCGCAAAAAAGTCAGGGGAAAAGGTCCAAAAGTCCGACCGGAGCGGGAGCCACCAAGTGTGCGACTTACTCCCTCAGAGCCGCCACCGAAAGTCCTAACATTGACCCTCTTCGGGCGAACTTTATTTTCTCGAGACTGAGAAACCCAGCCACGTCACTAACCCAGGTCTCTACACTCGGGGGCGTTGAGTCCCTCCACATTAACACGATCCGTCTCCGCGCTACCAGGGAGGCAAAGGCCAAGACATCGGCCTCTTTCGCTCCCTGAACTCCCGGATCTTCCGACACTCCGAAGATCGCTATCTCCGGACTCGGCACCACCCGTGTTTCTAGCACCGTGGACATTGCCTTAGCGAAACCCTGCCGAAACCCTCTCGGCTTCGGGCATGCCCAAAACATGTGGATATGATTTGCTGGGCTTCCCGCGCACCTCGCACACCTGTCCTCAACCCCGAATAACTTGCTCATCCTCGCCACTGTCATGTGTGCCCGGTGGACTACCTTAAATTGTATTAGGCTAAGCCTGGCGCACGATGAGGAGGTATTACCCCTGCTTGGGGCATCCGCCCACAGACCTGCCTCTAACTCTCCTCCTAGCTCGTCCTCCCACTTGCCCTTAAGCTCCTCCACTGGGGTTTCCTCCGCCTCCGAAAGCTCCTGGTAAATATCCGATACCTTCCCCTCTCCCACCATGGTACTGGAGACTACTCTATCCTGTATCTCCCGTGGCGGCAACAGCGGGAAGGCCGGCACCTGTTTTCTCAGGAAGTCGCGCACCTGCAAATATCTAAACCCATTCCCTGCCGGCAATTTAAATTTATCCTCCAAGGCTTTCAAGCTGGGGAAGCTCCCGTCTATAAATAGATCCCCCATCCTCCTAATTCCTGCCCTTTGCCATCTCCGGAACCCACCATCCAGCCTACCCGGTACAAACCGATGGTTATTATAGATCGGGGTCCAAACCGATGCTCTCTCCACTCTCGTATATCTCCTCCACTGCCCCCAGATTCTCAGAGCCGCCACTACGACAGGACTTGTGGAGTATCGGGCCGGCGAGAACGGAAGAGGTGCCGTTACCAGTGCTCCCAAACTGGTGCCTTTACATGACGCCGCGTCCATCCGCCCCCTTGCCGACCCCTCCCCCACTGCCCACTTCCTAATCATGGTTCTATTCGCCGCCCAGTAGTAATTGCAGAAGTTCGGCAGCGCCAACCCACCCTCCCTTGCCCGACTGCATGCCCTCCAACCCCTCCATTATTTCCTCAATTTCAATTTGGCCTCCCAGCCCTTCCACCAGACCCTCATCCACACTCGGGAACCTCAACTGATCCAAAAACTGCCTCATCCCCTCCACCCAGCCGGGGGTTCCGACTCATATAATTTACGATAAATGTCCTTAAACATCTCATTCACCCCCACTGGGTCCAGGACCGTAGTCTCACCTCTACTCTTTACTCTCCCTATTTCCCTGGCCGCTTCCCTTTTTCTGAGCTGGTGCGCCAACATTCTGCTTGCCTTTTCCCCGTACTCCTAAATCGCCCCCTTGCCTTCCTCAACTGTTCCACCGCTTTCCCTGTGGTCAAACTCCACCTGTAACCTCCGCCGCTCCCGCAGTAGCCCCGCGTCTGGGGCCTCCGAGTATCTCCTGTCCACCTGGAGTATCTCCTCCACTAACCTATCCCTCTATGCCAGTTCCACTTTTTCTCTGTGGGTCCGTATCGAGATTAATTCCACTCTGACTGCTGCCTTCAAAGCTTCCCAGACCGTTGCTGCAGAGACCTCCCCCGTATCATTTGTTTCCTGGTAGTTCTGGATGGACTTGTTAATCCGCCCACAGATCGCTTCGTCCGCTAGCAACTCCACATCCAGTCTCCACAACAGGCGTTGCTCTCTCTCCACACTAACCCGTAGATCCACCCAATGTGGGGCATGGTCCGACACTGCGATTGCCGAGTACTCAGTATCCACCACCCCCGGTATTAGCGACCCTGCTCAGAACAAAAAAGCCGATGCGAGAGTATACCTTGTGGACATGTGAGAAAAAAGAAAACTCTTTCGCCCTTGGCTGTGCAAACCTCCTTGGGTCTACTCCCCCCATCTAGTCCATAAACCCCTTCAATTCCTTTGCCGCGGCCGGCCTCCTCCCTGTCCTGGATTTTGACCAGTCCAATTCCTGTGTTAAAATCTTCCCCCATAATCAGGTTATGTGACTCTAAGTCTGGGATCTTACCTAACACCCGCCTCAGAAATTCCACATCGTCCCAATTCGGAGCATATACGTTCACGAGTACCACCCGTGCCCCCTCCAGCTTCCCACTCACCATTATGTACCTACCCCCCTTGTCTGACACGATTCTCCCTGCCTCGAATGCCACTCATTTGCTGATCAAGATCGCTACCCCCCTGGTCTTTGTCTTGTAGCATTGCCACGTCCGCCTTCAGCTCCCTCAAATGCGCAAACACGCGAGCCCTCTTGACCGGCCCATTCAACCCTCTAACATTCTATGTAATCAGCCTGGTCCCCCCCCCTCCCCCCCCCCCCCCCGGGGCTTTCCCCCACCCCCACCGACTAGCCATCACCCTTTTAGGTCAGCCTCTAGCTCGCGCCCTCCACCTCCTCGAGTCCCCCTCAGGCATTAGCCATTCCCGATCTCCCATCTGTCCTTTCGTATCAGTTCCTCCCCTGTCAACAAAGCAGCTCTCCTCCCCCATTTCCCTTCCCCCCCCCCCCCAGCAACAGCACTAGAAACCCAACCCCCCCCCAAGTCAAGCTCCAGCTTAACACCTGCTTGCCCCCACTGTGCTTCCGTGAGTCAGCTGACCCATGCTGACTTGATAGCGCCTGCCCATGGCACCAAGCAGTCTGTCTCCCTATTGTTCTCTCCCCTCTCCCCCCACTTGGACAAACATAGTAAAAGCATCACATTCCCCAGTAAACAAACATCAGAAAAAACAGTGAAGAAACAGCCACTTCAGAAAAAAAAAACACCCCAAAACAGAACCAGCCCCAAAGACCACCCCCCCCGAACCCGCTCCCTGCAAGACAAAGTTACCTTTAGGCATCAAAACAGCCCCTTATTACACATAACACTACTGATACTTATACAACCCAGCACAACTAATCGCCACCACAGTACTCTCCAAGGCTTCAGTGTCTTTTAGTTCACCTCCAGCCTCTTTTCTTTAATAAAAGTCCATACATCGTCTGGTGTTTCGAAGTAGAAGTCCCGTTCCTCATGTGTGACCCACAGACGGGCTGGGTACAGCATCCCGAACTTCACCCCTTCTTAAAGAGGGCCGTTTTTGCCCGATTAAACCCAGCTCGCCTCTTGGCCAAATCCACACCCAGGTCCTGATAGGGCGTTACAGTGAGGGGTGTGGGGTATATCGGAGAGTGTTACAGTGAGGGGTGTGGGGTATATCAGAGTGTTACAGTGAGGGGTGTGGGGTATATCAGAGTGTTACAGTGAGGGGTGTGGGGTCTATCAGAGTGTTCCAGTGAGGGGTGTGGGGTCTATCAGAGTGTTCCAGTGAGGGGTGTGGGGTATATCAGAGGGTTACAGTGAGGGGTGTGGGGTATATCAGAGAGTGTTGCAGTGAGGGGTGTGGGGTGTATCAGAGAGTGTTACAGTGAGGGGTGTGGGGTTTATCAGAGAGTGTTACAGTGAGGGGTGTGGGGTATATCAGAGAGTGTTACAGTGAGGGGTGTGGGGTTTATCAGAGAGTGTTACAGTGAGGGGTGTGGGGTATATCGGAGAGTGTTACAGTGAGGGGTGTGGGGTATATCAGAGAGTGTTACAGTGAGGGGTGTGGGGTATATCAGAGTGTTACAGTGAGGGGTGTGGGGTCTATCAGAGTGTTACAGTGAGGGGTGTGGGGTATATCAGAGGGTTACAGTGAGGGGTGTGGGGTATATCAGAGGGTTACAGAGGGGTGTGGGGTGTGGGGTGTATCAGAGAGTGTTACAGTGAGGGGTGTGAGGTATATCAGTGTTACAGTGAGGGGTGTGGAGTATATCAGAGAGTGTTACAGTGAGAGGCGTGGGGTATATCAGAGAGTGTTACAGTGAGGGGGGTGTGGGGTATATCGGAGAGTGTTACAGTGAGGGGTGTGGGGGATATCAGAGAGTGTTACAGTGAGGGGTGTGGGGGATATCAGAGAGTGTTACAGTGAGGGGTGTGGGGGATATCAGAGAGTGTTACAGTGAGGGGTGTGGGGTATATCAGAGAGTGTTACAGTGTGGGGTGTATCAGAGAGTGTTACAGTGAGGGGTGTGAGGTATATCAGTGTTACAGTGAGGGGTGTGGAGTATATCAGAGAGTGTTACAGTGAGAGGCGTGGGGTATATCAGAGAGTGTTACAGTGAGGGGTGTGGGGTATATCGGAGAGTGTTACAGTGAGGGGTGTGGGGGATATCAGAGAGTGTTACAGTGAGGGGTGTGAGGTATATCAGTGTTACAGTGAGGGGTGTGGAGTATATCAGAGAGTGTTACAGTGAGAGGCGTGGGGTATATCAGAGAGTGTTACAGTGAGGGGTGTGGGGTATATCAGAGAGTGTTACAGTGAGGGGTGTGGAGTATATCAGAGAGTGTTACAGTGAGAGGCGTGGGGTATATCAGAGAGTGTTACAGTGAGGGGTGTGGGGTATATCAGAGAGTGTTACAGTGAGGGGTGTGGGGTTTATCAGAGAGTGTTACAGTGAGGGGTGTGGGGTATATCAGAGAGTGTTACAGTGAGGGGTGTGGGGTTTATCAGAGAGTGTTACAGTGAGGGGTGTGGGGTATATCGGAGAGTGTTAGAGTGAGGGGTGTGGGGTATATCAGAGAGTGTTACAGTGAGGGGTGTGGGGTATATCAGAGTGTTACAGTGAGGGGTGTGGGGTCTATCAGAGTGTTACAGTGAGGGGTGTGGGGTATATCAGAGGGTTACAGAGGGGTGTGGGGTGTATCAGAGAGTGTAACAGTGAGGTGTGTGGGGTTTATCAAAGAGTGTTACAGTGAGGGGTGTGGGGTATATCGGAGAGTGTTACAGTGAGGGGTGTGGGGTATATCAGAGAGTGTTACAGTGAGGGGTGTGGGGTCTATCAGAGTGTTACAGTGAGGGGTGTGGGGTATATCAGAGGGTTACAGAGGGGTGTGGGGTGTATCAGAGAGTGTTACAGTGAGGGGTGTGAGGTATATCAGTGTTACAGTGAGAGGCGTGGGGTATATCAGAGAGTGTTACAGTGAGGGGGGTGTGGGGTATATCGGAGAGTGTTACAGTGAGGGGTGTGGGGGATATCAGAGAGTGTTACAGTGAGGGGTGTGGGGGATATCAGAGAGTGTTACAGTGAGGGGTGTGGGGGATATCAGAGAGTGTTACAGTGAGGGGTGTGGGGTATATCAGAGAGTGTTACAGTGTGGGGTGTATCAGAGAGTGTTACAGTGAGGGGTGTGAGGTATATCAGTGTTACAGTGAGGGGTGTGGAGTATATCAGAGAGTGTTACAGTGAGAGGCGTGGGGTATATCAGAGAGTGTTACAGTGAGGGGTGTGGGGTATATCGGAGAGTGTTACAGTGAGGGGTGTGGGGGATATCAGAGAGTGTTACAGTGAGGGGTGTGAGGTATATCAGTGTTACAGTGAGGGGTGTGGAGTATATCAGAGAGTGTTACAGTGAGAGGCGTGGGGTATATCAGAGAGTGTTACAGTGAGGGGTGTGGGGTATATCAGAGAGTGTTACAGTGAGGGGTGTGGAGTATATCAGAGAGTGTTACAGTGAGAGGCGTGGGGTATATCAGAGAGTGTTACAGTGAGGGGTGTGGGGTATATCAGAGAGTGTTACAGTGAGGGGTGTGGGGTATATCAGAGAGTGTTACAGTGAGGGGTGTGGGGTATATCAGAGAGTGTTACAGTGAGGGGTGTGGGGTATATCGGAGAGTGTTACAGTGAGGGGTGTGGGGTATATCAGAGTGTTACAGTGAGGGGTGTGGGGTATATCAGAGAGTGTTACAGTGAGGGGTGTGGGGTATATCAGAGTGATACAGTGAGGGGTGTGGGGTCGATCAGAGTGTTACAGTGAGGGGTGTGGGGTCTATCAGAGTGTTCCAGTGAGGGGTGTGGGGTATATCAGAGGGTTACAGAGGGGTGTGGGGTGTATCAGAGAGTGTTACAGTGAGGGGTGTGGGGTATATCAGAGAGTGTTACAGTGAGGGGTGTGGGATATATCAGAGAGTGTTACAGTGAGGGGTGTGGGGTATATCAGAGAGTGTTACAGTGAGGGGTGTGGGGTTTATCAGAGAGTGTTACAGTGAGGGGTGTGGGGTATATCGGAGAGTGTTACAGTGAGGGGTGTGGGGTATATCAGAGAGTGTTACAGTGAGGGGTGTGGGGTATATCAGAGTGTTACAGTGAGGGGTGTGGGGTCTATCAGAGTGTTACAGTGAGGGGTGTGGGGTATATCGGAGAGTGTTAGAGTGAGGGGTGTGGGGTATATCAGAGAGTGTTACAGTGAGGGGTGTGGGGTATATCAGAGTGTTACAGTGAGGGGTGTGGGGTCTATCAGAGTGTTACAGTGAGGGGTGTGGGGTATATCAGAGGGTTACAGAGGGGTGTGGGGTGTATCAGAGAGTGTTACAGTGAGGGGTGTGGGGTTTATCAGAGAGTGTTACAGTGAGGGGTGTGGGGTATATCAGAGAGTGTTACAGTGAGGGGTGTGGGGTTTATCAGAGTGTTACAGTGAGGGGTGTGGGGTATACCGGAGAGTGTTACAGTGAGAGGCGTGGGGTATATCAGAGAGTGTTACAGTGAGGGGTGTGGGGGATATCAGAGAGTGTTACAGTGAGGGGTGTGGGGGATATCAGAGAGTGTTACAGTGAGGGGTGTGGGGTATATCAGAGAGTGTTACAGTGAGGGGTGTGGGGTGTATCAGAGAGTGTTACAGTGAGGGGTGTGAGGTATATCAGTGTTACAGTGAGGGGTGTGGAGTATATCAGAGTGTTACAGTGAGAGGCGTGGGGTATATCAGAGTGTTACAGTGAGGGGTGTGGGGTATATCGGAGAGTGTTACAGTGAGGGGTGTGGGGGATATCAGAGAGTGTTACAGTGAGGGGTGTGAGGTATATCAGTGTTACAGTGAGGGGTGTGGAGTATATCAGAGAGTGTTACAGTGAGAGGCGTGGGGTATATCAGAGAGTGTTACAGTGAGGGGTGTGGGGTATATCAGAGAGTGTTACAGTGAGGGGTGTGGAGTATATCAGAGAGTGTTACAGTGAGAGGCGTGGGGTATATCAGAGAGTGTTACAGTGAGGGGTGTGGGGTATATCAGAGAGTGTTACAGTGAGGGGTGTGTTGTTGCCGATTGATCTCGACTATTTGGTCTTTTCTGTGGCTCTGTTCCAATTATGGCAATCAGTGAATTTGCCGCCTTTCTATCCTGTCTGTGTCCGAATGCTTAGAGTCGCCAGGTATCGAATGATACCACCACAAGTTTCAACCGGCTATCGATCAAAGAGCCAAACACCAGTTAGTTAGTTCAAGGTCAAGGGTACTTTATTTACACACAATTAGTCATGCAGCATAAACACTACTCCAATCGACTAAGACGACCTGTACTTAACTTCGGGCACCCGTCTTAGGTCAGAAAACAGTGGCCGCTGTTCGATTCTGGATCCCTCGGGTTCGAAGAAGTAACTGCTGCTCAGCTGGGCTCATCCGTCTGGTAGCGGGCGTGGAACTCCAACTTGCTTCTGGTGTTGCTGCAGTTGGCAATGGCCGTGACCGGGGTACCAAGGCCAAAAGAGAGTGAACATATGACAAACTCTTCCTTTATACTCTGGGGGGGCTTTCGCGCTCTTTTGGGCATTCCTTCGATTTGGGCCTTACTAGTTGGGTGATCCCTGATCACTCCGTTTGATTTCTTAGCCATTAAGTGGGCGGGGATCTGGATGACTGGGCGTGTCCCAAGCGGTCATTGACCCCGTTTGCATTTCCCTTGGACAAGGAGTGGTGCCGAAATGTCTGGGACTGTCCCGGTTTCTGGAGTACCGGTCTTTTGTGTTGGGGGAGATGGGCCATCATCTGCTAATCAGCCTGATTAACATGCTAATAGGTCGGAGTTTCGATGCCGCCTGGACTTTGCTGACAAATATGCATTTCAGGCTCTGAGCCTGCCTGACTCTTGGCTTGTCCATTTTACCCATCGGTCTTTGCGAGTTGCTCTGTACCTAGTTGGAAGTGGCCATCCCAGATGGCTACAGTGTTTATCTCAGTGGGCTAGACAGCTGGTTTGTGATGCAGAACAAGGCCAGCAACGCGGGGTCAATTCCTGTAGCAGGCTCCCCGAACAGGCGCCGGAATGTGGCGACTCGGGGCTTTTCACAGTAACTTCATGCTTGTGACCATAAAAGATTATTATTATATATCAGAGAGTGTTACAGTGAGGGGTGTGGGGTATATCAGAGTGTTACAGTGTGGGGTATATCAGAGAGTGTTACAGTGAGGGGTGTGGGGTATATCAGAGTGTTACAGTGAGAGGGTGTGGGGTATATCAGAGTGTTACAGTGAGGGGTGTGGGGTATATCAGAGTGTTACAGTGAGGGGTGTGGGGTATATCAGAGAGTGTCACAGTGAGGGGTGTAGGGTATATCAGAGTGTTACAGTGTGGGGTATATCAGAGAGTGTTACAGTGAGGGGTGTGGGGTATATCAGAGTGTTACAGTGAGAGGGTGTGGGGTATATCAGAGTGTTACAGTGAGGGGTGTGGGGTATATCAGAGAGTGTTACAGTGAGGGGTGTGGGGTATATCAGAGAGTGTTACAGTGAGGTGTGTGGGGTATATCAGAGTGTTACAGTGAGGGGTGTGGGGTATATCAGAGAGTGTTACAGTGAGAGGGTGTGGGGTATATCAGAGTGTTACAGTGAGGGGTGTGGGGTATATCAGAGAGTGTTACAGTGAGGGGTGTGGGGTATATCAGAGAGTGTTACAGTGAGGGGTGTGGGGTATATCAGAGTGTTGCAGTGAGGGGTGTGGGGAATATCAGAGAGTGTTACAGTGAGGGGTGTGGGGTATATCAGAGTGTTACGGTGTGGGGTATATCAGAGTGTTACAGTTAGGGGTGTGGGGTATATCAGAGTGTGTTACAGTGAGGGGTGTGGGGTGTATCGGAGAGTGTTACAGTGAGTGGTGTGGGGTATATCAGAGTGTTACAGTGAGGGGTGTGGGGTATATCAGAGGGTGTTACAGTGAGGGGTGTGGGGTATATCAGAGAGTGTTACAGTGAGGGGTGTGGGGTATATCAGAGTGTTACAGTGTGGGGTATATCAGAGAGTGTTACAGTGAGGGGTGTGGGGTATATCAGAGTGTTACAGTGAGAGGGTGTGGGGTATATCAGAGTGTTACAGTGAGGGGTGTGGGGTATATCAGAGAGTGTTACAGTGAGGGGTGTGGGGTATATCAGAGAGTGTTACAGTGAGGGGTGTGGGGTATATCAGAGTGTTACAGTGTGGGGTATATCAGAGAGTGTTACAGTGAGGGGTGTGGGGTATATCAGAGTGTTACAGTGTGGGGTATATCAGAGAGTGTTACAGTGAGGGGTATGGGGTATATCAGAGTGTTACAGTGAGAGGGTGTGGGGTATATCAGAGTGTTACAGTGAGGGGTGTGGGGTATATCAGAGAGTGTTACAGTGAGGGGTGTGGGGTATATCAGAGGGTGTTACAGTGAGGGGTGTGGGGTATATCAGAGAGTGTTACAGTGAGGGGTGTGGGGTATATCAGAGTGTTACAGTGTGGGGTATATCAGAGAGTGTTACAGTGAGGGGTGTGGGGTATATCAGAGTGTTACAGTGAGAGGGTGTGGGGTATATCAGAGTGTTACAGTGAGGGGTGTGGGGTATATCAGAGAGTGTTACAGTGAGGGGTGTGGGGTATATCAGAGAGTGTTACAGTGAGGGGTGTGGGGTATATCAGAGTGTTACAGTGTGGGGTATATCAGAGTGTTACAGTGAGGGGTGTGGGGTATATCAGAGTGTTACAGTGTGGGGTATATCAGAGAGTGTTACAGTGAGGGGTATGGGGTATATCAGAGTGTTACAGTGAGAGGGTGTGGGGTATATCAGAGTGTTACAGTGAGGGGTGTGGGGTATATCAGAGAGTGTTACAGTGAGGGGTGTGGGGTATATCAGAGAGTGTTACAGTGAGGGGTGTGGGGTATATCAGAGTGTTGCAGTGAGGGGTGTGGGGAATATCAGAGAGTGTTACAGTGAGGGGTGTGGGGTATATCAGAGTGTTACAATGAGGGGTGTGGGGTATATCAGAGTGTTACAGTGAGGGGTGTGGGGTATATCAGAGTGTTACAGTGAGGGGTGTGGGGTATATCAGAGTGTTACAGTGAGGGGCGTGCGGTATATCAGAGTGTTACAGTGAGGGGTGTGGGGTATATCGGAGTGTTACAGTGAGGGGTGTGCGGTATATCAGAGTGTTACAGTGAGTGGTGTGGGGTATATCAGAGTGTTACAGTGAGGGTGTGGGGTATATCAGAGTGTTACAGTGAGGGGTGTGGGGTATATCAGAGTGTTACAGTGAGGGGTGTGGGGTATATCAGAGTGTTACAGTGAGGGGTGTGGGGTATATCAGAGTGTTACAGTGAGGGGCGTGGGGTATATCAGAGTGTTACAGTGAGGGGCGTGCGGTATATCAGAGTGTTACAGTGAGGGGTGTGTGGGGTATATCAGAGTGTTACAGTGAGGGGTGTGCGGTATATCAGAGAGTGTTACAGTGAGTGGTGTGGGGTATATCAGAGAGTGTTACAGTGAGGGGCGTGCGGTATATCAGAGAGTGTTGCAGTGAGGGGTGTGGGGTATATCAGAGAGTGTTACAGTGAGGGGTGTGTGGTATATCAGAGAGTGTTACAGTGTGGGGTATATCAGAGAGTGTTACAGTGAGGGGTGTGGGGTATATCAGAGAGTGTTACAGTGAGGTGTGTGGGGTATATCAGAGAGTGTTACAGTGAGGGGTCTGGGGTATATAAGAGAGTGTTACAGTGAGGGGTATATCAGAGTGTTACAGTGAGGGGTGTGGGGTATATCAGAGAGTGTTACAGTGAGGGGTGTGGGGTATATCAGAGTGTTACAGTGAGGGGTGTGGGGTATATCAGAGTGTTACAGTGAGGGGTGTGGGGTATATCAGAGAGTGTTACAGTGAGGGGTGTGGGGTATATCAGAGTGTGTTACAGTGAGGGGTGTGGGGTGTATCGGAGAGTGTTACAGTGAGTGGTGTGGGGTATATCAGAGTGTTACAGTGAGGGGTGTGGGGTATATCAGAGGGTGTTACAGTGAGGGGTGTGGGGTATATCAGAGAGTGTTACAGTGAGGGGTGTGGGGTATATCAGAGTGTTACAGTGTGGGGTATATCAGAGAGTGTTACAGTGAGGGGTGTGGGGTATATCAGAGTGTTACAGTGAGAGGGTGTGGGGTATATCAGAGAGTGTTACAGTGAGGGGTGTGGGGTATATCAGAGAGTGTTACAGTGAGGGGTGTGGGGTATATCAGAGAGTGTTACAGTGAGGGGTGTGGGGTATATCAGAGTGTTACAGTGTGGGGTATATCAGAGAGTGTTACAGTGAGGGGTATGGGGTATATCAGAGTGTTACAGTGAGGGGTGTGGGGGATATCAGAGAGTGTTACAGTGAGGGGTGTGGGGGATATCAGAGAGTGTTACAGTGAGGGGTGTGGGGTATATCAGAGAGTGTTACAGTGTGGGGTGTATCAGAGAGTGTTACAGTGAGGGGTGTGAGGTATATCAGTGTTACAGTGAGGGGTGTGGAGTATATCAGAGAGTGTTACAGTGAGAGGCGTGGGGTATATCAGAGAGTGTTACAGTGAGGGGTGTGGGGTATATCGGAGAGTGTTACAGTGAGGGGTGTGGGGGATATCAGAGAGTGTTACAGTGAGGGGTGTGAGGTATATCAGTGTTACAGTGAGGGGTGTGGAGTATATCAGAGAGTGTTACAGTGAGAGGCGTGGGGTATATCAGAGAGTGTTACAGTGAGGGGTGTGGGGTATATCAGAGAGTGTTACAGTGAGGGGTGTGGAGTATATCAGAGAGTGTTACAGTGAGAGGCGTGGGGTATATCAGAGAGTGTTACAGTGAGGGGTGTGGGGTATATCAGAGAGTGTTACAGTGAGGGGTGTGGGGTATATCAGAGAGTGTTACAGTGAGGGGTGTGGGGTATATCAGAGTGTTACAGTGAGGGGTGTGGGGTATATCGGAGAGTGTTACAGTGAGGGGTGTGGGGTATATCAGAGTGTTACAGTGAGGGGTGTGGGGTATATCAGAGAGTGTTACAGTGAGGGGTGTGGGGTATATCAGAGTGTTACAGTGTGGGGTATATCAGAGAGTGTTACAGTGAGGGGTATGGGGTATATCAGAGTGTTACAGTGAGGGGTGTGGGGGATATCAGAGAGTGTTACAGTGAGGGGTGTGGGGGATATCAGAGAGTGTTACAGTGAGGGGTGTGGGGTATATCAGAGAGTGTTACAGTGTGGGGTGTATCAGAGAGTGTTACAGTGAGGGGTGTGAGGTATATCAGTGTTACAGTGAGGGGTGTGGAGTATATCAGAGAGTGTTACAGTGAGAGGCGTGGGGTATATCAGAGAGTGTTACAGTGAGGGGTGTGGGGTATATCGGAGAGTGTTACAGTGAGGGGTGTGGGGGATATCAGAGAGTGTTACAGTGAGGGGTGTGAGGTATATCAGTGTTACAGTGAGGGGTGTGGAGTATATCAGAGAGTGTTACAGTGAGAGGCGTGGGGTATATCAGAGAGTGTTACAGTGAGGGGTGTGGGGTATATCAGAGAGTGTTACAGTGAGGGGTGTGGAGTATATCAGAGAGTGTTACAGTGAGAGGCGTGGGGTATATCAGAGAGTGTTACAGTGAGGGGTGTGGGGTATATCAGAGAGTGTTACAGTGAGGGGTGTGGGGTATATCAGAGAGTGTTACAGTGAGGGGTGTGGGGTATATCAGAGTGTTACAGTGAGGGGTGTGGGGTATATCGGAGAGTGTTACAGTGAGGGGTGTGGGGTATATCAGAGTGTTACAGTGAGGGGTGTGGGGTATATCAGAGAGTGTTACAGTGAGGGGTGTGGGGTATATCAGAGTGATACAGTGAGGGGTGTGGGGTCTATCAGAGTGTTACAGTGAGGGGTGTGGGGTCTATCAGAGTGTTCCAGTGAGGGGTGTGGGGTATATCAGAGGGTTACAGAGGGGTGTGGGGTGTATCAGAGAGTGTTACAGTGAGGGGTGTGGGGTATATCAGAGAGTGTTACAGTGAGGGGTGTGGGATATATCAGAGAGTGTTACAGTGAGGGGTGTGGGGTATATCAGAGAGTGTTACAGTGAGGGGTGTGGTGTTTATCAGAGAGTGTTACAGTGAGGGGTGTGGGGGATATCAGAGAGTGTTACAGTGAGGGGTGTGGGGTATATCAGAGAGTGTTACAGTGTGGGGTGTATCAGAGAGTGTTACAGTGAGGGGTGTGAGGTATATCAGTGTTACAGTGAGGGGTGTGGAGTATATCAGAGAGTGTTACAGTGAGAGGCGTGGGGTATATCAGAGAGTGTTACAGTGAGGGGTGTGGGGTATATCGGAGAGTGTTACAGTGAGGGGTGTGGGGGATATCAGAGAGTGTTACAGTGAGGGGTGTGAGGTATATCAGTGTTACAGTGAGGGGTGTGGAGTATATCAGAGAGTGTTACAGTGAGAGGCGTGGGGTATATCAGAGAGTGTTACAGTGAGGGGTGTGGGGTATATCAGAGAGTGTTACAGTGAGGGGTGTGGAGTATATCAGAGAGTGTTACAGTGAGAGGCGTGGGGTATATCAGAGAGTGTTACAGTGAGGGGTGTGGGGTATATCAGAGAGTGTTACAGTGAGGGGTGTGGGGTATATCAGAGAGTGTTACAGTGAGGGGTGTGTGGTATATCAGAGAGTGTTACAGTGTGGGGTATATCAGAGAGTGTTACAGTGAGGGGTGTGGGGTATATCAGAGAGTGTTACAGTGAGGTGTGTGGGGTATATCAGAGAGTGTTACAGTGAGGGGTCTGGGGTATATAAGAGAGTGTTACAGTGAGGGGTATATCAGAGTGTGACAGTGAGGGGTGTGGGGTATATCAGAGAGTGTTACAGTGAGGGGTGTGGGGTATATCAGAGTGTTACAGTGAGGGGTGTGGGGTATATCAGAGTGTTACAGTGAGGGGTGTGGGGTATATCAGAGAGTGTTACAGTGAGGGGTGTGGGGTATATCAGAGAGTGTTGCAGTGAGGGGTGTGCGGTATATCAGAGAGTGTTACAGTGAGTGGTGTGGGGTATATCAGAGAGTGTTACAGTGAGGGTGTGGGGTATATCAGAGTGTGTTACAGTGAGGGGCGTGCGGTATATCAGAGTGTTACAGTGAGGGGTGTGGGGTATATCAGAGAGTGTTACAGTGAGGGGTGTGGGGTATATCAGAGTGTTACAGTGAGGTGTGTGGGGTATATCAGAGAGTGTTACAGTGAGGGGTCTGGTGTATATAAGAGAGTGTTACAGTGAGGGGTATATCAGAGTGTTACAGTGAGGGGTTGTGGGGTATATCAGAGAGTGTTACAGTGAGGGGTGCGGGGTATATCAGTGTTACAGTGAGGGGTGTGGAGTATATCAGAGGGTGTTACAGTGAGGGGTTTGGGGTATATCAGAGAGTGTTACAGTGAGGGTGTGGCGTATATCAGAGAGTGTTACAGTGAGGGGTGTGCTGTATATCAGAGAGTGTTACAGTGAGGGGTGTGGGGGATATCAGAGTGTTACTGTGAGAGGGTGTGGGGTATATCAGAGAGTGTTACAGTGAGGGGTGTGCGGTATATCAGAGTGTTACAGTGAGGGGTGTGGGGTATATCAGAGTGTTACAGTGAGGGGTGTGGGGTATATCAGAGAGTGTTACAGTGAGGGGTGTGGAGTATATCCGAGTGTTACAGTGAGGGTTATGCGGTATATCAGAGTGTTACAGTGAGGGGTGTGGGGTATATCAGAGAGTGATACAGTGAGGGGTGTGGGGTATATCAGAGTGTTACAGTGAGGGGTGTGGGGTATATCAGAGAGTGTTACAGTGAGGGGTGTGGGGTATATCAGAGAGTGTTACAGTGAGGGGTGTGGGGTATATCAGAGTGTTACAGTGAGGGGTGTGGGGTATAACAGAGAGTGTTACAGTGAGGGGTGTGGGGTATATCAGAGTGTTACAGTGAGGGGTGTGGGGTATATCAGAGTGTTACAGTGAGGGGCGTGCGGTATATCAGAGAGTGTTACAGTGAGGGGTGTGGGGTATATCAGAGAGTTTTACAGTGAGGGGTGTGGGGTATATCAGAGAGTGTCACAGTGAGGGGTGTGGGGTATATCAGAGAGTGTTACAGTGAGAGGGTGTGGGGTATATCAGAGTGTTACAGTGAGGGGTGTGGGGTATATCAGAGAGTGTTACAGTGAGGGGTGTGGGGTATATCAGAGAGTGTTACAGTGAGGGGTGTGGGGTATATCAGAGTGTTGCAGTGAGGGGTGTGGGGAATATCAGAGAGTGTTACAGTGAGGGGTGTGGGGTATATCAGAGTGTTACGGTGTGGGGTTTATCAGAGTGTTACAGTGAGCGGTGTGGGGTATATCAGAGTGTTACAGTGAGGGGTGTGGGGTATATCAGAGTGTTACAGTGAGGGGCGTGCGGTATATCAGAGTGTTACAGTGAGGTGTGTGGGGTATATCGGAGTGTTACAGTGAGGGGTGTGCGGTATATCAGAGTGTTACAGTGAGTGGTGTGGGGTATATCAGAGTGTTACAGTGAGGGTGTGGGGTATATCAGAGTGTTACAGTGAGGGGTGTGGGGTATATCAGAGTGTTACAGTGAGGGGTGTGGGGTATATCAGAGTGTTACAGTGAGGGGTGTGGGGTATATCAGAGTGTTACAGTGAGGGGCGTGGGGTATATCAGGGTGTTACAGTGAGGGGCGTGCGGTATATCAGAGTGTTACAGTGAGGGGTGTGTGGGGTATATCAGAGTGTTACAGTGAGGGGTGTGGGGTATATAAGAGAGTGTTACAGTGAGGGGTATATCAGAGTGTTACAGTGAGGGGTGTGGGGTATATCAGAGAGTGTTACAGTGAGGGGTGTGGAGTATATCAGAGGGTATTACAGTGAGGGGTGTGGGGTATATCAGAGAGTGTTACAGTGAGGGTGTGGGGTATATCAGAGAGTGTTGCAGTGAGGGGTGTGGGGTATATCAGAGAGTGTTACAGTGAGGGGTGTGGGGGATATCAGAGAGTGTTACAGTGAGGGGTGTGGGGTATATCAGAGAGTGTTACAGTGAGGGGTGTGGGGTATATCAGAGTGTTACAGTGAGGGGTGTGGGGTATATCAGTGTTACAGTGAGGGTGTGAGGTATATCAGAGTGTTAAAGTGAGGGGTGTGGGGTATATCAGAGTGTTACAGTGAGGGGTGTGGAGTATATCAGAGGGTGTTAGTGAGGGGTGTGGGGTATATCAGAGAGTGTTACAGTGAGGGTGTGGGGTATATCAGAGTGTTACAGTGAGGGGTGTGGGGTATATCAGAGAGTGTTACAGTGAGGGGTGTGGGGGATATCAGAGAGTGTTACAGTGAGTGGTGTGGGTTATGTCAGAGAGTGTTACAGTGAGGGGTGTGGGGGATATCAGAGTGTTACAGTGAGGGGTGTGGGGTATATCAGTGTTACAGTGAGGGGTGTGGGGTATATCAGAGGGTGTCACAGTGAGATGTGTGGGGTATATCAGAGAGTGTTACAGTGAGGGGTGTGGGGTATATAAGAGAGTGTTACAGTGAGGGGTGTGGGGGATATCAGAGTGTTACAGTGAGGGGTGTGGGGTATATCAGTGTTACAGTGAGGCCGTGGCGTATATCAGAGAGTGTTACAGTGAGGGGTGTGCTGTATATCAGAGAGTGTTACAGTGAGGGGTGTGGGGGATATCAGAGTGTTACTGTGAGGGGTGTGGGGGATATCAGAGTGTTACAGTGAGGGGTGTGGGCTATATCAGAGAGTGTTACAGTGAGGGGTGTGGGGTATATCCGAGTGTTACAGTGAGGGTTATGCGGTATACCAGAGTGTTACAGTGAGGGGTGTGGGGTATATCAGAGAGTGTTACAGTGAGGGGTGTGGGGTATATCAGGGTGTTACAGTGAGGGTTATGCGGTATATCAGAGTGTTACAGTGAGGGGTGTGGGGTATATCAGAGAGTGTTACAGTGAGGGGTGTGGGGTATATCCGAGTGTTACAGTGAGGGTTATGCGGTATATCAGAGTGTTACAGTGAGGGGTGTGGGGTATATCAGAGAGTGTTACAGTGAGGGGTGTGGGGTATATCAGAGTGTTACAGTGAGGGGTGTGGGGTATATCAGAGAGTGTTACAGTGAGGGGTGTGGGATATATCAGAGTGTTACAGTGAGGGGTGTGGGGTATAACAGAGAGTGTTACAGTGAGGTGTGTGGGGTATATCAGAGTGTTACAGTGAGGGGTGTGGGGTATATCAGAGTGTTACAGTGAGGGGCGTGCGGTATATCAGAGAGTGTTACAGTGAGGGGTGTGGGGTATATCAGAGAGTTTTACAGTGAGGGGTGTGGGGTATATCAGAGAGTGTCACAGTGAGGGGTGTGGGGTATATCAGAGAGTGTTACAGTGAGGGGTGTGGGGTATATCAGTGTTACAGTATGGGGCGTGGGTTATATCGGAGGGTGTCACAGTGAGGGGTGTGGGGTATATCAGAGAGTGTTACAGTGAGGGGTGTGGGGTATATCAGAGTGTTACAGTGAGGGGTGTGGGGTATATCAGAGTGTTACAGTGAGGGGTGTGGGGTATATAAGAGAGTGTTACAGTGAGGGGTGTGGGGTATATCAGAGTGTTACAGTGAGGTGTGTGGGGTATATCAGAGTGTTACAGTGAGGGGTGTGGGGTATATCAGAGTGTTACAGTGAGGGGCGTGCGGTATATCAGAGAGTGTTACAGTGAGGGGTGTGGGGTATATCAGAGAGTTTTACAGTGAGGGGTGTGGGGTATATCAGAGAGTGTTACAGTGAGGGGTGTGGGGTATATCAGAGTGTTACAGTGAGGGGCGTGGGGTATATCAGAGGGTGTCACAGTGAGGGGTGTGGGGTATATCAGAGAGTGTTACAGTGAGGGGTGTGGGGTATATCAGAGTGTTACAGTGAGGGGTGTGGGGTATATCAGAGTGTTACAGTGAGGGGTGTGGGGTATATCAGTGTTACAGTGAGGGGTGTGGGGTATATCAGAGTGTTACAGTGAGGGGTCTGGAGTATATCAGAGGGTGTTACAGTGAGGGGTGTGGGGTATATCAGAGAGTGTTACAGTGAGGGTGTGGGGTATATCCGAGTGTTACAGTGAGGGTTATGCGGTATATCAGAGTGTTACAGTGAGGGGTGTGGGGTATATCAGAGAGTGTTACAGTGAGGGGTGTGGGGTATATCAGAGAGTGTTACAGTGAGGGGTGTGGGGTATATAAGAGTGTTACAGTGAGGGGTGTGGGGTATAACAGAGAGTGTTACAGTGAGGTGTGTGGGGTATATCAGAGTGTTACAGTGAGGGGTGTGGGGTATATCAGAGTGTGACAGTGAGGGGCGTGCGGTATATCAGAGTGTTACAGTGAGGGGTGTGGGGTATATCAGAGTTTTACAGTGAGGGGTGTGGGGTATATCAGAGAGTGTCACAGTGAGGGGTGTGGGGTATATCAGAGAGTGTTACAGTGAGGGGTGTGGGGTATATCAGAGGGTGTCACAGTGAGGGGTGTGGGGTATATCATAGAGTGTTACAGTGAGGGGTGTGGGGTATATCAGAGTGTTACAGTGAGGGGTGTGGGGTATATCAGAGTGTTACAGTGAGGGGTGTGGGGTATATAAGAGAGTGTTACAGTGAGGGGTGTGGGGTATATCAGAGTGTTACAGTGAGGGGTGTGGGGTATATCAGAGTGTTACAGTGAGGGGTGTGGAGTATATCAGAGGGTGTTACAGTGAGGGGTGTGGGGTATATCAGAGAGTGTTACAGTGAGGGTGTGGGGTATATCAGAGTGTTACAGTGAGGGGTGTGGGGTATATCAGAGAGTGTTACAGTGAGGGGTGTGGGGGATATCAGAGTGTTACAGTGAGTGGTGTGGGTTATGTCAGAGAGTGTTACAGTGAGGGGTGTGGGGGATATCAGAGTGTTACAGTGAGGGGTGTGGGGTATATCAGTGTTACAGTGAGGGGTGTGGGGTATATCAGAGGGTGTCACAGTGAGATGTGTGGGGTATATCAGAGAGTGTTCCAGTGAGGGGTGTGGGGTATATAAGAGAGTGTTACAGTGAGGGGTCTGGGGTATATAAGAGAGTGTTACAGTGAGGGGTATATCAGAGTGTTACAGTGAGGGGTGTGGGGTATATCAGAGAGTGTTACAGTGAGGGGTGTGGAGTATATCAGAGGGTGTTACAGTGGGGGGTGTGGGGTATATCAGAGAGTGTTACAGTGAGGGTGTGGGGTATCTCAGAGAGTGTTGCAGTGAGGGGTGTGGGGTATATCAGAGAGTGTTACAGTGAGGGGTGTGGGGGATATCAGAGTGTTACAGTGAGGGGCGTGCGGTATATCAGAGAGTGTTACAGTGAGCGGTGTGGGGTATATCAGAGAGTGTTACAGTGAGGGGTGTGGGGTATATCAGAGGGTGTCACAGTGAGGGGCGTGCGGTATATCAGAGAGTGTTACAGTGAGCGGTGTGGGGTATATCAGAGAGTGTTACAGTGAGGGGCGTGGGGTATATCAGAGGGTGTCACAGTGAGGGGTGTGGGGTATATCAGAGTGTTACAGTGAGGGGTGTGGGGTATATCAGAGTGTTACAGTGAGGGGTCTGGGGTATATAAGAGAGTGTTACAGTGAGGGGTATATCAGAGTGTTACAGTGAGGGGTGTGGGGTATATCAGAGAGTGTTACAGTGAGGGGTGTGGGGTATATCAGAGACTGTTACAGTGAGGGGTGTGGGGTATATCAGAGAGTGTTACAGTGAGGGGTGTGGGGTATATCAGAGTGTTACAGTGAGGGGTGTGGGGTATATCAGAGAGTGTTACAGTGAGGGTTGTGGGGTATATCAGAGAGTGTTGCAGTGAGGGGTGTGCGGTATATCAGAGAGTGTTACAGTGAGTGGTGTGGGGTATATCAGAGAGTGTTACAGTGAGGGTGTGGGGTATATCAGAGTGTTACAGTGAGGGGTGTGGGGTATATCAGAGTGTTACAATGTGGGGTATATCAGAGAGTGTTACAGTGAGGGGTGTGGGGTATATCAGAGTGTTACAGTGAGGTGTGTGGGGTATATCAGAGAGTGTTACAGTGAGGGGTATATCAGAGTGTTACAGTGAGGGGTGTGGGGTATATCAGAGAGTGTTACAGTGAGGGGTGTGGGGTATATCAGAGACTGTTACAGTGAGGGGTGTGGGGTATATCAGAGAGTGTTACAGTGAGGGGTGTGGGGTATATCAGAGAGTGTTACAGTGAGGGGTGTGGGGTATATCAGAGTGTTACAGTGAGGGGTGTGGGGTATATCAGAGAGTGTTACAGTGAGGGTTGTGGGGTATATCAGAGAGTGTTGCAGTGAGGGGTGTGCGGTATATCAGAGAGTGTTACAGTGAGTGGTGTGGGGTATATCAGAGAGTGTTACAGTGAGGGTGTGGGGTATATCAGAGTGTTACAGTGAGGGGTGTGGGGTATATCAGAGTGTTACAATGTGGGGTATATCAGAGAGTGTTACAGTGAGGGGTGTGGGGTATATCAGAGTGTTACAGTGAGGTGTGTGGGGTATATCAGAGAGTGTTACAGTGAGGTGTGTGGGGTATATAAGAGAGTGTTACAGTGAGGGGTCTGGGGTATATAAGAGAGTGTTACAGTGAGGGGTATATCAGAGTGTTACAGTGAGGGGTTGTGGGGTATATCAGAGTGTTACAGTGAGGGGTGTGGGGTATATCAGAGTGTTACAGTGAGAGGTGTGGGGTGTATCAGAGTGTGAGACAGTGAGGGGTGTGGGGGATATCAGAGAGTGTTACAGTGAGGGGTTTGGGGTATATCAGAGAGTGTTACAGTGAGGGGTGTGGGGGATATCAGAGAGTGTTCCAGTGAGGGGTGTGTGGTATATCAGAGAGTGTTCCAGTGAGGGGTGTGTGGTATATCAGAGAGTGTTTCAGTGAGGGGTGTGGGGTATATCAGTGAGTGTTACAGTGAGGGGTGTGGGGTGTATCAGAGAGTGTTACAGTGAGGAGTGTGGGGTATATCAGAGAGTGTTACAGTGAGGGGTGTGGGGGATATCAGAGAGTGTTACAGTGAGGGGTTTGGGGTATATCAGAGAGTGTTACAGTGAGGGGTGTGGGGGATATCAGAGAGTGTTCCAGTGAGGGGTGTGTGGTATATCAGAGAGTGTTTCAGTGAGGGGTGTGGGGTATATCAGAGAGTGTTACAGTGAGGGGTGTGGGGTATATCAGAGAGTGTTACAGTGAGGGGTGTGGGGTATATCAGAGAGTGTTACAGTGAGGGGTATGGGGGATCTCAGAGAGTGTTACAGTGAGGGGTGTGGGGTATATCAGAGAGTGTTACAGTGAGGAGTGTGGGGTATATCAGAGAGTGTTACAGTGAGGGGTGTGGGGTATATCAGAGAGTGTTACAGTGAGGGGTGTGGGGTATATCAGAGAGTGTTACAGTGAGGGGTGTGAGGGATATCAGAGAGTGTTACAGTGAGGGGTGTGGGGGATATCAGAGAATGTTACAGTGAGGGGTGTGGGGTATATCAGAGAGTGTTACAGTGAGGGGTGTGAGGGATATCAGAGAGTGTTACAGTGAGGGGTGTGGGGTATATCAGAGAGTGTTACAGTGAGGGGTGTGGGGTATATCAGAGAGTGTTACAGTGAGGGGTGTGGGGTATATCAGAGAGTGTTACAGTGTGGGGTGTGGGGTATATCAGAGAGTGTTACAGTGAGGGGTGTGAGGGATATCAGAGAGTGTTACAGTGAGGGGTGTGGGGGATATCAGAGAGTGTTACAGTGAGGGGTGTGGGGGATATCAGAGAGTGTTACAGTGAGGGGTGTGAGGGATATCAGAGAGTGTTACAGTGAGGGGTGTGGGGTATATCAGAGAGTGTTACAGTGAGGGGTGTATGGTATATCAGAGAGTGTTACAGTGAGGGGTGTGGGGTATATCAGAGAGTGTTACAGTGAGGGGTGTGGGGTATATCAGAGAGTGTTACAGTGAGGGGTGTGGGGGATATCAGAGAGTGTTACAATGAGGGGTGTGGGGTATATCAGAGAGTGTTACAGTGAGGGGTGTGGGGTCTATCAGAGTGTTACAGTGAGGGGTGTGGGGTATATCAGAGGGTTACAGAGGGGTGTGGGGTGTATCAGAGAGTGTTACAGTGAGGGGTGTGAGGTATATCAGTGTTACAGTGAGGGGTGTGGAGTATATCAGAGAGTGTTACAGTGAGGGGTGTGGGGTATATCGGAGAGTGTTACAGTGAGGGGTGTGGGGGATATCAGAGAGTGTTACAGTGAGGGGTGTGGGGGATATCAGAGAGTGTTACAGTGAGGGGTGTGGGGTATATCAGAGAGCGTTACAGTGAGGGGTGTGGGGTGTATCAGAGAGTGTTACAGTGAGGGGTGTGAGGTATATCAGTGTTACAGTGAGGGGTGTGGAGTATATCAGAGAGTGTTACAGTGAGAGGCGTGGGGTATATCAGAGAGTGTTACAGTGAGGGGTGTGGGGTATATCGGAGAGTGTTACAGTGAGGGGTGTGGGGGATATCAGAGAGTGTTACAGTGAGGGGTGTGAGGTATATCAGTGTTACAGTGAGGGGTGTGGAGTATATCAGAGAGTGTTACAGTGAGAGGCGTGGGGTATATCAGAGAGTGTTACAGTGAGGGGTGTGGGGTATATCAGAGAGTGTTACAGTGAGGGGTGTGGAGTATATCAGAGAGTGTTACAGTGAGAGGCGTGGGGTATATCAGAGAGTGTTACAGTGAGGGGTGTGGGGTATATCAGAGAGTGTTACAGTGAGGGGTGTGTTGTTGCCGATTGATCTCGACTATTTGGTCTTTTCTGTGGCTCTGTTCCAATTATGGCAATCAGTGAATTTGCCGCCTTTCTATCCTGTCTGTGTCCGAATGCTTAGAGTCGCCAGGTATCGAATGATACCACCACAAGTTTCAACCGGCTATCGATCAAAGAGCCAAACACCAGTTAGTTAGTTCAAGGTCAAGGGTACTTTATTTACACACAATTAGTCATGCAGCATAAACACTACTCCAATCGACTAAGACGACCTGTACTTAACTTCGGGCACCCGTCTTAGGTCAGAAAACAGTGGCCGCTGTTCGATTCTGGATCCCTCGGGTTCGAAGAAGTAACTGCTGCTCAGCTGGGCTCATCCGTCTGGTAGCGGGCGTGGAACTCCAACTTGCTTCTGGTGTTGCTGCAGTTGGCAATGGCCGTGACCGGGGTACCAAGGCCAAAAGAGAGTGAACATATGACAAACTCTTCCTTTATACTCTGGGGGGGCTTTCGCGCTCTTTTGGGCATTCCTTCGATTTGGGCCTTACTAGTTGGGTGATCCCTGATCACTCCGTTTGATTTCTTAGCCATTAAGTGGGCGGGGATCTGGATGACTGGGCGTGTCCCAAGCGGTCATTGACCCCGTTTGCATTTCCCTTGGACAAGGAGTGGTGCCGAAATGTCTGGGACTGTCCCGGTTTCTGGAGTACCGGTCTTTTGTGTTGGGGGAGATGGGCCATCATCTGCTAATCAGCCTGATTAACATGCTAATGGGTCGGAGTTTCGATGCCGCCTGGACTTTGCTGACAAATATGCATTTCAGGCTCTGAGCCTGCCTGACTCTTGGCTTGTCCATTTTACCCATCGGTCTTTGCGAGTTGCTCTGTACCTAGTTGGAAGTGGCCATCCCAGATGGCTACAGTGTTTATCTCAGTGGGCTAGACAGCTGGTTTGTGATGCAGAACAAGGCCAGCAACGCGGGGTCAATTCCTGTAGCAGGCTCCCCGAACAGGCGCCGGAATGTGGCGACTCGGGGCTTTTCACAGTAACTTCATGCTTGTGACCATAAAAGATTATTATTATATATCAGAGAGTGTTACAGTGAGGGGTGTGGGGTATATCAGAGTGTTACAGTGAGGGGTGTGGGGAATATCAGAGAGTGTTACAGTGAGAAGGTGTGGGGTATATCAGAGTGTTACAGTGAGGGGTGTGGAGTATATCAGAGAGTGTTACAGTGAGGGGTGTGAGGTATATCAGAGAGTGTTACAGTGAGGGGTGTGGGGTATATCAGTGTGTTACAGTGAGGGGTGTGGGGTGTATCGGAGAGTGTTACAGTGAGTGGTGTGGGGTATATCAGAGTGTTACAGTAAGGGGTGTGGGGTATATCAGAGGGTGTTACAGTGAGAGGGTGTGGGGTATATCAGAGTGTTACAGTGAGGGGTGTGGGGTATATCAGAGTGTTACAGTGAGGGGTGTGGGGGATATCAGAGTGTTACAGTGAGGGGAGTGGGGTATATCAGAGTGTTACAGTGAGGGGTGTGGGGTATATCAGAGTGTTACAGTGAGGGGTGTGGGGTATATCAGAGAGTGTTGCAGTGAGGGGTGTGGGGAATATCAGAGAGTGTTACAGTGAGAGGGTGTGGGGTATATCAGAGAGTGTTACAGTGAGGGGTGTGGGGTATATCAGAGAGTTTTACAGTGAGGGGTGTGGGGTATATCAGAGAGTGTTGCAGTGAGGGGTGTGGGGAATATCAGAGAGTGTTACAGTGAGGGGTGTGGGGTATATCAGTGTGTTACAGTGAGGGGTGTGGGGTATATCAGAATGTATTATAGTGAGGGGTGTGGGGTATATCAGAAAGTATTACAGTGAGGGTTGTTGTGTACAACAGAGCAAGGTTGCGGTGGCTACAGAACCTTGAGTCTTGCTGGAACCTCCTGTCCTCGTTTTACCATGAACAATGCACTAGGGCACAGTTAACTGCCAAGCTTCTGTTCAAACCTAAATCAGTCGGATCGACCCTGTTTGTTTGAGGCATTTCGGCCCAGGGCAATGTACCAGGGGACGGCTGACCCGCAAGGTTTCGTAGAGTTAGAAAGGGCGCAACGCGACTTCCGGCGGCGATCGCGAACGGAGCAGCCGCAGCAAAGACGCTCCCGCACAGCCACAAAATCACGGCTTTTTTGGGGGGGTCTTCCCGGGGAATTTTCAAAAAAAAAAAAAAATTCTTTAGGCCCCGCGAATTCGGCCCTGCCCATTCGGCCCCCGATGCACAGAGCTGGAGAGGGCGAGAGTAAAAAAAAAAGGAGAGACTGGTCCCGGTGAGCTGCACGTGGAGGAGGAGTGGGGATCGCTCCGAAACGGCCCGAAAGTCGGAGCACAGGGAGGATCACAAGAACAAAATAAGAATGTTTTAATTCAACCGTACTTGTTCCGCTCCTGCAAATTTTTTTTTTAAAAATAAAAACTTTTTTAAAAGGGAAAAAAAAACTTTTAAAAAAAAAAAAAATCCCTTTTTAATTTAAAAAAAAAAAATCGTTTTTAAAAGGATTAAAAAAAAAACCTTGGGTTTTTTTTCTTTCTTTGGGAGGGGGGGAACAAAAAAAACAGAATTTCTTTTTAGCACCAAAACCCAGGAAAAAGTCAATTGGGGGGGGCGGCGAGATGCAAGAAGGAGCAGCAGCGAAGGCGAAGGAAAAAAGCAGGAGCTGCGGCCGTGCGGGCAGACGGCCCCACGGGGCGAGGCGGAGGTTCAGGCGAATCAGGAAGCGGAAAAGCTGGCGAGCCGAGCAGCGGAGCAGGAACGGGACACGACGACCCCCCCCCCGCCCTCCCCCACACGCGCACACTGGGAGGAATGGAGAAGCGTGCTGAAAACGGAAATAAACGCCATAAAGGAGGAGATAAAAACGGAGATTATCGCCATGAGGGAGGCACTCGGGACGGAGCTCCACACAATGATGAAGGAGATGCTGGCGGAGACAGCAGAAAAACTGCAGCGAACCATCAACGGTCTGGAAAGGAAGGTGGAGGTGCAGGAGAAAACTATTTGGGAGTTGGAGAGGACCAGAGCGACAGGATGGTAACTCAGGAAACCGAGGTGAAAAGGCTGGTAACGACCCAGGGGAGCCTAAGAGGGAGAGTGGGGGACCAGGAAAATAGGCCCAGACGGCAGAATGTTAAAATAGTGGGTCTGCCAGAGGGGATGGAGGGCAGAGAGCCAACAGGCTACGTCACCCAAATGCTGGCCAAGCTCGTGGGAAGGGAGAAGTTTCCAAACCCCCCAGAAATCGACAGGGTGCACAGGTCGCTCCGACCCAGGCCCAAAGCCGGGGAGCAGCCCAGAGCGATTATCGTGAAGCTGCACAGGTTCCAAGACAGGGAAAAGATCCTAAAGTGGGCCCGGCAGACGAAATCGAGCATGTGGGACGGGAAGAACATAAGGGTGTACCAGGACATTGGGGCGGACCTGGCCAAAAGAAGGGCTGAATTCAACAGGGCCAAATCAGCACTCTACAAACGTAATGTGAAATTTGGGATGCTATTCCCGACCAAACTCTGGGTAACATTTGAGGAGCTGTTTTTTAACGCCCCAGCGGCAGCGGAGGAGTTCGTTAGAGCGAACAAACTGAGGGAGGGACAGCCACAACGGTCATCATGAAAGTGACGGGGATGGAAAAGAAAGGAAGAATTGGAACAAAGAGCAGCGGGCAGACCGCAAACCGAGACAATACGATCACGAACTGGACACACGTGTTTGGTGCACTGTGCGGGACTGTGCTGACCCGTTCCCGGGCTCGTTCCACCTCTCAGTGCAATGGGGGGGAGCGGAGCAAGGTGAATGAGGGTGAAAAAGGCGGACAGGAGGGCGAGACAAGGGCTAGCAAAAGGAAGGTAAAACGGGACCAGAGTAAGGCAAGTGCTGGGAGGAGGGCTAACACGGGAGGGAGGACGAAAGGAGGGCCGCGGCGCGCTTCTCAGGGGAGAGGGAGCGCCTGGCACAAAGAGAAGGGGGGGAAGAACACGGGGGGGGGGGGGGGGGGGGACAGAGGAACAGGGACTAGGGGGGGGACAGAGGAACAGGGACTAAGGGGGGAGAGGGGAAGAGGAGTCGGGGGGAGAGCCCAGAACAAAAGAGAAGCAAAGGGAAGGGTGAGGTAGATAAGCAGCACGAACACAGGCCTCGGCAGGCATGAAGCAGGGCGAGGAACCAAGATGGTGCCACAAACAGCCACTCGGGAGGGCTTCAGGACGAAGGGAGACCCTGGAGTGCAGGGGCGCAGCCGCGTGGCGTACACACAGCTGGCAGCCATGGTGGGTGTCCCCTGGACAAAAGGAAACCCCGGAGCCCGACCTCATGGTGAGAGCGGTGACCGCGGCCATTTTGTACGTCCCCCTAACGAAGAGAAACCCCGGAGGGCAGGGGTGCGTCCACCAGGTAAGTATGGGTGACCCCGCAGGACCGGGGGGGGGTCAAAACAAACCCACCAGGATTGTTAACTGGAACGTAAGGGGACTCAACGGCCCGGTCAAAAGATCCAGGGTCTTCACCCACCTAAGAAGCCTGAAAGCAGACATAATCTACCTACAAGAGACTCACCTGAGGGAGAAGGACCGACGGCTGGTAAGGAAGGGCTGGGTGGGACAGACATACCACTCGTGCTGCGGGACGAGGGCTAGGGGGGTAGCAATATTAATCAGTAAGAGAATGAGGTTTACGGAAACCAAGACAGTTACAGACCCAGGGGGCGATACGTCATGGGCAGCGGTGTCCTGGAAGGGGCATCGGTCGTACTGGTAAATGTGTACGCTCCCAACTGGGACGACACAGAATTCATAAAGAAGACCATGGCAGAAATCCCCGCCCTTGACACACACCAACTGGTCATGGGGGGGCGACTTCAACTGTGTACAGGACCCACTGACCGACCGATCAAACCCCAGAGCAGGGAGAAAGACTGGCATGGCTAGGGAACTAGGAGCATTTATGGAGCAGATGGGGGCGGTGGACCCATGGAGGGTCCTGCACCCGGGAGAGAAGGAATTTTCATACTTCTCACAAGTACACAAGGTATACGCCCGTATCGACTTCTTTGCGTATCGACTTCTTTGCAGTGGGGAAATCGGTGCTTCCAGGGATCACGGGAACGGAGTACTCCGCGATCGTTATCTCCGACCACGCTCCACATTCTATGGATGTGAGTTTGGAGACAGGCCGGGCCCAGCACCCTACATGGAGGCTGGACACGGACCTCCTGGCCGACAAGGCCTTCTGTCAGAAAACATCGCGGGCCATAGGCGACTACGTGAGTAACAACCAAAACGGGGAGGTCTCACCCTCCACGTTCTGGGAGGCACTGAAGGCCGTGATTAGAGGAGAGATCATAGCCTACAAGGCAAGCAGAGATTGGGAAGAGAGGGTGACCAGGCAACAACTGGTGGATTCCATCCTGGAAGTCGACAGAAAATACTCCGAGGCCCCGACCATAGGGCTGCTGGCGGAGAGGAAAAAGCTGCAAATGGACTTTAACCTGCTATCCACGAGGAAAGCAGTGTACCAACTCCGCCAGACACGGGGGACCTTCTACGAACACTAAGACAAGGCTGGCCGCCTATTGGCTCACCAGCTGAGAAAGCAGGTGACCTGGGAGAAATCGACCTGGGAGAAATCATGGAGAGCATCAGCTCCATGCAGGCGGGGAAGGCACCGGGACCCGATGGGTTCCCAGCGGACTTTTGCAAAAACTTTGCACCAGTCCTGGCCCCACACCTAAGGGACATGTTCGCGGACTCACTGGCAGGGGGCACCCTGCCCCCCAACGCTAGCGCAGGCCACAATTTCACTGATACCCAAAAAAGATAAAGACCTGACGGAATGCGGATCATACAGACCCATTTCACTGCTGAACGTGGATGCGAAATACTCTCAAAGGTCCTGGCCAAAAGGCTGGAGGGCGGCGTACCAGAGGTGGTCGCAGAGGACCAAACCGGCTTTGTCAAGGGTAGGCAGCTCACAGCGAACATCAGGCGGCTGCTGAACGTAATAATGACCCCCTCTGGGGAGAGAACACCAGAGGTGATCGTCTCCCTGGACGCAGAAAAGGCCTTCGACAGAGTCAAATGGAAATACCTCATCGAGGTACTGGAACGGTTTGGGCTAGGAGCGGGGTTCACCGCCTGGGTGAGGCTCCTGTACAACGCTCCCAAAGTGAGCGTCTGAACTAACACCACCAGCTCTAAATACTTCCAGCTGCAGAGAGGAACAAGACAGGGCTACTCCCTGTCCCCACTCTTGTTCGCACTGGCGATCGAACCCCTAGCGAAAACCCTGCGGGATGCAAAAAGCTGGAAGGAAATCCAGAGAGGAGACCGAGAGCACAGAGTCTCACTCTATGCAGATGTCCTGCTGCTCTATGTCTCAAAGCCACAGGAGGGACTGAAGGCAATACTGCAAACACTGAAAGAGTTTGGAACCTTCTCGGGCTACAAACTTAACCAGGACAAAAGCGAGGCATTCCCAGTGAACCCAAACGGGGGAGGGAGAGAGCTGGAGGGGCTCCTGTTCAAACGGCCCAGAACAGATTCCGCTACCTGGGGATGCAGATAGCCAGAGACAGATCCACAAGTGGAACCTGACCAGCCTGGTGGAGGAAGTAAGAAGAGACCTTGGAAGGTGGGGCTCACTCCCACTCTCCCTGATGGGGGGAGAGCAGACGATCAAGATGAACGTACTGGCCAAGGTCCCTCTTCCTGTTTAGATCCATCCCGATCTTCATCCCCAAGGCCTTTTTCCAAAATGTAGACAGGCTAATCATGGTGTTTGTGCGTGAGGGGGGTAAGAACCCGAGAATCACAAAACAGACACTGCAAAGAAGGAAAATCAAAGGGGGCTTGGCCTTACCGAACCTACAATACTACCACTGGGCAGCAACGGCAGAAAGAGTGAGGGGATGGGTACAAGAACCTGACACAGACTGGGTACAAATGGAGGAGGCATTCTGTAAAGGAACGACCCTCCGGGCCCTGGCCACTGTAGCACTTCCATCCCCCTCAACAAGATACACAACGAGCCCAGTGGTAGCGGCCACGCTGAGAACGTGGACCCAGTTGAGACAGCACTTTGGGATAACCAAAATGTCCCCCATGGCCCCCATCTGCGGCAATCACAGATTCCCCCCTCCCCCCAGCCATGCTATTTACCACCTTCAAAGATGGGGGCGGGATGGGGGCACATTGACGGTCGGGGACTTCTACGTAGGGCACAGACTGGTGACACTGGACGAACCGACGATGAAGTGGAGGCTAGCAAAAGGACAGGAAATGAGACACCTCCAAATAAAACACTTCCTCCACAAAGACAGTGGGGTACCCTGGGGCCCCAGAAAGCACACTACTAGAGGACCTGATAGGCACAAGCAACGCGAAGGGGGGGGGGGGCTATGTGGGAAAATATACGGACAGCTACTGGACAGAGCCGGACTCCACTGGACGAGACCAGACAAAAATGGGAGGACGAACTGGGGACAGAGGTAGGATGGGGACTCTGGAGCGAAGCACTGAGTGGGGTGAGCTCCACCTCCTCCTGCGCAAGGCGAAGCCTAATTCAGCTCAAAGTGGTGCACAGAGCGCACCTGACCAGAACCCGAATGAGCAGGTTCTTCCCGGAGGTGGAGGACAAATGTGAGCGGTGCCAGAGGGGCCCGGCCAACCACACCCACATGTTTTGGGCTTGCCCCAAGCTTGCTGGGTTCTGGACAGCCTTCTCCGAGGCAATGTCCACGGTTGTGGGGGTGAGGGTGAAGCCATGCCCAACAGTGGCAGTCTTCGGGGTATTGGAGCAGCCGGAGCTACACATGGGGAAGGGGGCCGACGCCCTTGCTTTCGCTTCCCAAATCGCACACCGGAGAATCCTGCTCGGCTGGCGATCGGCAGCACCACACGCGGCTGCAGACTGGCTCGCTGTCCTCTCGGAATTTCTCCACCTGGAGAAGATTAAGTACGCCACCCGAGGGTCGGAGGAAGGCTTCCTGGATTCTTGAGGGCAGTTTGTCGGTCTGTTCCAAAACCTGTTTGAGGCCAACAATGAGGAGTAACCGAATAAGTTTTTTTTTTTTTCTTTTTAAACACCTAGATGGTGTTTAAAAAGACAGATCGAGAGCTAACTGCTAAACCTAAACTGGTTTGCAATGGAATTCTTTGAATATTTAGGATTGACCAACAAGTGCTGTCCCACCACGGAATCACAGCAAATATTGGACACTGTGTTCTGTGTATTGCGAACCGGGGCTGCTCAACTGGGGGGTGTTTTTCTTCGCTTGGGAACAGCCTCGTGGACAAACCGAGGGGGATGTCAAAGTGTTAGATCAGGAAGTATTTTTCCTTCTATAACACTGTGGATTCTCAAAAGAAATTTGGTGACTTCACTATCCGAGGTCTCGAGGGAGCAGCTACCCCAGATGTTATTCTCACTTCTAACTCTTCAAATCAAACAACAAAATATTTGTTTTCAACCCAATTCGCTCTCAGTGTCACTAGGTGACCCCGTTCTTCCCCACCCCAGACCACTGACTGTATCTGTACTGATGTTAATCCAGCTCCCTCACACTGTCACTCAGTAACCCCTCTCCCCCAGCACCCTGTGTTACTGACTATATCTGAATTGATGTTAATCCAGCTCCCTCACACTGTCACTCAGTAAACCCTCTCCCCCCAGCACCCTGTGTGACTGACTGTATCTGTACTGATGTTAATCCAGCTCCCTCACACTGTCACTCAGAAACCCCTCTCCCCAGCACCCTGTGTTACTGACTGTATCTGTACTGATGTTAATCCAGCTCCCTCACACTGTCACTCAGTAACCCCTCTCCCCCCAGCACCCTGTGTTACTGACTGTATCTGTACTGATGTTAATCCAGCTCCCTCACACTGTCACTCAGTAACCCCTCTCCCCCCAGCACCCTGTGTTCCTGACTGTATCTGCACTGATGTTAATCCAGCTCCCTCACACTGTCACTCAGTAACCCCTCTCCCCCAGCACCCTGTGTTACTGACTGTATCTGTACTGATGTTAATCCAGCTCCCTCACACTGTCACTCAGTAACCCCTCTCCCCCCAGCACCCTGTGTTCCTGACTGTATCTGCACTGATGTTAATCCAGCTCCCTCACACTGTCACTCAGTAACCCCTCTCCCCCAGCACCCTGTGTTACTGACTGTATCTGTACTGATGTTAATCCAGCTCCCTCACACTGTCACTCAGTAACCCCTCTCCCCCAGCACCCTGTGTTACTGACTGTATCTGTACTGATGTTAATCCAGCTCTCTCACACTGTCACTCAGTAACCCCTCTCTCCCCAGCACCCTGTGTTACTGACTGTGTCTGTATTGATGTTAATCCAGCTCCCTCACACTGTCACTCGGTAACCCCTCTCCCCCAGCACCCTGTGTTACTGACTGTATCTGTACTGATGTTAATCCAGCTCCCTCACACTGTCACTCAGTAACCCCTCTCCCCCAGCACCCTGTGTTACTGACTGTATCTGTACTGATGTTAATCCAGCTCCCTCACACTGTCACTCAGTAACCCCTCTCCCCCAGCACCGTGTTACTGACTGTATCTGTACTGATGTTAATCCAGCTCCCTCACACTGTCACTCAGTAACCCCTCACCCCCAGCACCCTGTGTTACTGACTGTGTCTGTACTGATGTTAATCCAGCTCCCTCACACTGTCACTCGGTAACCCCTCTCCCCCAGCACCCTGTGTTACTGACTGTATCTGTACTGATGTTAATCCAGCTCCCTCACACTGTCACTCAGTAACCACTCTCCCCAGCACCCTGTGTTACTGACTGTATCTGTACTAATGTTAATCCAGCTAACTCACACTGTCACTCAGTAACTCCTCTCTCCCCAGCACCCTGTGTTACTGACTGTATCTGTACTGATGTTAATCCAGCTCCCTCACACTGTCACTCAGTAACCCCTCTCTACCTCAGCACCCTGTGTTACTGACTGTATCTGTACTGATGTTAATCCAGCTCCCTCACACTGTCACTCAGTAACCCCTCACCCCCAGCACCCTGTGTTACTGACTGTGTCTGTACTGATGTTAATCCAGCTCCCTCACACTGTCACTCGGTAACCCCTCTCCCCCAGCACCCTGTGTTACTGACTGTATCTGTACTGATGTTAATCCAGCTCCCTCACACTGTCACTCAGTAACCACTCTCCCCAGCACCCTGTGTTACTGACTGTATCTGTACTGATGTTAATCCAGCTCCCTCACACTGTCACTCAGTAACCCCTCTCCCCCAGCACCCTGTGTTACTGACTGTTTCTATACTGATGTTAATCCAGCTCCCTCACACTGTCACTCAGTAACTCCTCTCTCCCCAGCACCCTGTGTTACTGACTGTATCTGTACTGATGTTAATCCAGCTCCCTCACACTGTCACTCAGTAACCCCTCTCTCCCTCAGCACCCTGTGTTACTGACTGTATCTGTACTGATGTTAATCCAGCTCCCTCACACTGTCACTCAGTAACCCCTCACCCCCAGCACCCTGTGTTACTGACTGTGTCTGTACTGATGTTAATCCAGCTCCTTCACACTGTCACTCAGTAACCCCTCTCCCCCAGCACCCTGTGTTACTGACTGTGTCTGTACTGATGTTAATCCAGCTAACTCACACTGCCACTCAGTAACCCCTCACCCCAGCACCCTGTGTTACTGACTGTATCTGTACTGATGTTAATCCAGCTCCCTCACACTGTCACTCAGTAACCCCTCACCCCCAGCACCCTGTGTTACTGACTGTGTCTGTACTGATGTTAATCCAGCTAACTCACACTGTCACTCAGTAATCCCTATCCCCAGCACCCTGTGTTACTGACTGTGTCTGTACTGATGTTAATCCAGCTCCCTCACACTGTCACTCAGTAACCCCTCTCCCCCAGCACCCTGTGTTACTGACTGTATCTGTACTGATGTTAATCCAGCTCCCTCACACTGTCACTCAGTAACCCCTCTCTCCCTCAGCACCCTGTGTTACTGACTGTATCTGTACTGATGTTAATCCAGCTCCCTCACACTGTCACTCAGTAACCCCTCTCTCCCTCAGCACCCTGTGTTACTGACTGTATCTGTACTGATGTTAATCCAGCTCCCTCACACTGTCACTCAGTAACCTCTCTCGCCCCAGCACCCTGTGTTACTGACTGTATCTGTACTGATGTTAATCCAGCTCCCTCACACTGTCACTCAGTAACCTCTCTCGCCCCAGCACCCTGTGTTACTGACTGTATCTGTACTGATGTTAATCCAGCTCCCTCACACTGTCACTCAGTAACCCCTCTCTCCCTCAGCACCCTGTGTTACTGACTGTATCTGTACTGATGTTAATCCAGCTCCCTCACACTGTCACTCAGTAACCCCTCTCCCCCAGCACCCTGTGTTACTGACTGTATCTGTACTGATGTTAATCCAGCTCCCTCACACTGTCACTCGGTAACCCCTCTCCCCCAGCACCCTGTGTTACTGACTGTATCTGTACTGATGTTAATCCAGCTCCCTCACACTGTCACTCGGTAACCCCTCTCCCCCAGCACCCTGTGTTACTGACTGTATCTGTACTGATGTTAATCCAGCTCCCTCACACTGTCACTCAGTAACCCCTCTCCCCCAGCACCCTGTGTTACTGACTGTATCTGTACTGATGTTAATCCAGCTCCCTCACACTGTCACTCAGTAACCCCTCTCCCCCAGCACCGTGTTACTGACTGTATCTGTACTGATGTTAATCCAGCTCCCTCACACTGTCACTCAGTAACCCCTCTCCCCCAGCACCCTGTGTTACTGACTGTATCTGTACTGATGTTAATCCAGCTCGTTCACACTGTCACTCAGTAACCCCTCTCTCCCCAGCACCCTGTGTTACTGACTGTATCTGTACTGATGTTAATCCAGCTCCCTCACACTGTCACTCAGTAACCCCTCTCCCCCAGCACCCTGTGTTACTGACTGTATCTGTACTGATGTTAATCCAGCTCCCTCACACTGTCACTCAGTAACCCCTCTCTCCCTCAGCACCCTGGGTAAGTGATTGCATCTTTATCAATGCAAATCCTTTGTCACATATATAATTTTACTTCATGATTTTAATGGGTGCGGGCTGGCTAGGGGGAGGGGTGGTGGCTGGGATAGGGGGTTGAGGGAGAAGGGGGTGCGTGGGGGGGGGGGGGGAAGGGGTGGGATGCGGGAGGCCTGGGCCTCTTGTCCACGGGACCGTTACCATCTGGGCAGTCAGTGCTCAAAACAGTCTACCCCAGCTTTGTAGACCATCCCAGCTGATCGGCCAATGGCGGCTTTCCTTTCTGGATGGCAGCAGCGATTGGATGAGAATCAGGAGGGCGCCTGAGAATTCCTGGCTGGGCCTCATCGCACGTCATGGACTGTTGTGGCCTTCCTCCCCGGATCTGGTCGAAGACTAAGCGGCTCGGGGAGAGTTCATTTTAAGCTGTCAACGGGTCACACCACCCATTCATGTTCAGAATGGAGTTCAGTTACAAGTGGCGTACCACAAGGATCTGTTCTGGGGCCGTTGCTGTTTGTCATTTTTATCAATGACCTAGAGGAGGGGGCGCAGAAGGGTGGGTGAGTAAATTTGCAGACGACACTAAAGTCGGTGGTGTTGTCGACAGTGTGGAAGGATGTAGCAGGTTACAGAGGGACATAGATAAGCTGCAGAGCTGGGCTGAGAGGTGGCAAATGGAGTTTAATGTAGAGAAGTGTGAGGTGATTCACTTTGGAAGGAATAACAGGAATGCGGAATATTTGGCTAATGGTAAAGTTCTTGGAAGTGTGGATGAGCAGAGGGATCTAGGTGTCCATGTACATAGATCCCTGAAAGTTGCCACCCAGGTTGATAGGGTTGTGAAGAAGGCCTATGGAGTGTTGGCCTTTATTGGTAGAGGGATTGAGTTCCGGAGTCATGAGGTCATGTTGCAGCTGTACAAAATTCTGGTACGGCCGCATTTGGAGTATTGCGTACAGTTCTGGTCACCACATTATAGGAAGGACATGGAGGCTTTGGAGCGGGTGCAGAGGAGATTTACCAGGATGTTGCCTGGTATGGAGGGAAAATCTTATGAGGAAAGGCTGATGGAATTGAGGTTGTTTTCGTTGGAGAGAAGAAGGTTAAGAGGAGACCTAATAGAGGCATACAAAATGATCAGGGGGTTAGATAGGGTGGACAGTGAGAGCCTTCTCCCGCGGATGGAAATGGCTGGCACGAGGGGACATAGCTTTAAACTGAGGGGTAATAGATATAGGACAGAGGTCAGAGGTAGGTTCTTTACGCAAAGAGTGGTGAGGCCGTGGAATGCCCTACCTGCTACAGTAGTGAACTCGCCAACATTGAGGGCATTTAAAAGTTTATTGGATAAGCATATGGATGATAATGGCATAGTGTAGGTTAGATGGCTTTTGTTTCGGTGCAACATCGTGGGCCGAAGGGCCTGTACTGCGCTGTATTCTATGTTCTATGTTCTATTCTCCACTCCTCATCCACCCCCACCTCCACAACCATCCTTCCTCTGACTTATCCGCCCCCTCTTTCTCTCTTGCAAAGTTCCAACAAGTGGATTCCTCTTCCAGCTCGAACTATCTTTGTTCAAACCCTCGGCTCACTGGAACCAACACTCCCCATTTTGGCTTCCCCTGCCTCTTCGCCCGGCTTGGCGCGTCTGGCCCTGGATTGAGGAGTTGGGCAGCACCAGGTAAGAAAATGGAGCTGACACGAGGTGGCCTGAGTTTTAACCACGCACGGAATTCGTGCCTTCCTCCAGGGGGTCCCGCCCGCTAGACAGAGCCGAAAGTGGTGAATTGAGATTTGGAAGTCCGACCGCCATTTTGTTTTGATTCGTTCACGAGACACGAGTGTCTCCGGCCATTGTGATTCACTTCCCGCTGACAGCGTACCCCCGCCCACTGGTTTCCTGGTGGCGTGGGTGGCTTCAATGGCAAATCCCATTGACAAGAGGTGGGAGGATTGAATCCTGCCGCCAGCAGAGGGCACGGCGTCGAAAGACTCGTGGCTGGGGAAACCAGAGAATCCAATCCAATAATCCTTAACTGCTATCTTTATCTCCACTCAAACAAAACCCATCTCTGGTCACAATCCACTGTTAAATACAGTTAGCGGACTCAGCAATACTTGCTGTAAAGCGATGTCTTGGATAAACCACTTTGAAAAAGAGCGACCCTTCAGGAACCAGTTTGCAGATTCTTGCCCGTCTCAAACACACTTTAAACTACCAGCCTTTCCAGAAACTGCTGTTCATATTGTCTGGGGAAATCTATTTACCTGAACTACTTTGAGAAAAGCTGCCGGTCTGTCCGCAGTCAAATCTTTAACTGACTGTTTCTCTGGAAACTGCTGGTTTGCTCACGGACAGATCTTTAACGGAACTGTATTGAGAGCACAGCTTCTTGTCTGTTCACATCCCAATCTAAAAGTAATCTTCGAAACTGAAAAAACTCAATACCTGACTACTTCAGCCCCTGGCTCCTTCCATTAACTATCTCATCTCACTAAGCTGAACACAATGTCTCTAATTATCTACTCCCCAAGAATCCCTCTTTCTATAAGCAAAATTCCATTAGGCCAACTCCAGTAAACAATATCCGTGTTTGCAATGAATCGTGATCTTACTTTTATGATGCTTTACTTGCACCTCTGCAGCTAAAAAGTCTGTCTGTCATGTAGGCCAGGATCTTTGAAGACATGACTGCAGCAGTCATACACACACCAATCATTCCTGCACCAAATACATATAATACAGGGAGGGGGCATTTAGCTCACTTGGCTGGACAACTGGTTCCGGATGCAAAGCAAGGCCAGCAGCAAGGGTTCAAACCCCATACTTGCCCCGTATCCATGAAGGCCCACCTTCTCAGCCTTGCCTGAGGTGTGGTGACCCTCGGGTTACAGCACCCACCAGCCAGCTCTCCCCCTCAAAGGGGATTGCAACTCATGGTCATCTGGGACTATGGCGACTTTAACTTAAATATAGTACAATATATCTGGAATCCCTGCATTCTGCACACATGCAGTCTACCACTGCGGTCCCCTGTGGTGTAGGGAAGTCCCTTGTAGGGGTCCCAGGATTTAGACCCTTCCACAGTGAGGGACGGACTCTCCTATTATATGCTCCCTGCCAGGCATTTTGTAAGCCTTGCCATCTCCGTTTCCCTTCCCACACGCAGCAGGTGCACAAGGCAGACTTATTTTTTTCTACAACAAGGTTTTCCTGGTCGAAGGGGCAGGCTCCCCTCCACATGGCTGTCCGGGAGACACTCCCGCCATCGGTGTGCGACGGAAGGATTTTGAGGTCGGCGATCGACCTATTTATTTTGACGCGTTGCAAACCCGCTTTCCTTGGCCATCAAAAGTCCTGGAGCGGGACTCGAACAGCGCTGCCCACTGTGCCACAAGACCCCCGATTTGTACGTGTGGTAAACAGTGACAAAATATTTATCGCCCAATGCAAATCATTCCGTTAACATTGAGTTGGTGCTTATCTGACTGCTACGTTTTGGCATTTTTAAAATTGTGAGTCAAAGCACGAGTCGGGCGTTAATTGAATACATCATTGCTCATTCAAGGTATTCTCATTTGTACAGAGGATTGTTGTTTGCGGTGCTTGTGAGGAGCGAGCCTTTCAGATGTCGCTGCCTTGAACACTTGCAGAGGGCCTGGTTCAGAGAAGCAGAGCTGGTTCACAATGCAAAAGAACCAAGTTGTGTGTCATTGTTTGAAAAAGCTGAGGTTGGAAAGTGTATCATGCTAAATATGAACTCCACTAGTGGAGTAGAGGTCAAAAGCCACGAGGTTTTTGCTGAAACAATATAAAACACGGGCGGCACGGTGGCGAGCGCTGCTGCCTCACGGCGCCGAGGACCCGGGTTCGATACCGGCCCCGGGTCACTGTCCGTGTGGAGTTTGCACATTCTCCCCGAGTTTAACCAAAGATGTGCAGGAGATACAGAAGTCTGAGAAGACGCACAAACAGACTCAGAAACAGCTTCTTCCCCAATGTCACCAGACTCCTAAATGACCCTCTTATGGACTGACCTCATTAACACTACACCCTGTATGCTTCATCCGATGCCAGTGCTTATGTAGTTACATTGTGTATGTTGTGTTGCCCTCTTATGTATTTTCTTTTATTTCCTTTTCTTTTCATGTACTTAATGATGTGTTGAGTTTCTTGCAGAAAAATACTTTTCATGTACCTCGGTACACGCGACAATAAACAAATCCAATCCAATCCAGGGTAGGTGGATTGGCCATGCTAAATTGCCCTTTATTTGAAAAAAATAATAATTGGGTACTCAAAATTTATTTTTAAAAAGCTCAAAAAATAAAATAAAGCAGTTTGACCCCACTGCGACTATGGTCCCCAACTCTAGGCACCTAAAGGATGTGAAGGGGTGAGTTAAAGGTGGTTGGGGGTTGCAGTGGGCGGGGATTAAGGGCCCAGAAAGAGGGGAAGCGCCCTGCCTGGGACCCGCACAGCCGTCTCATGGGGCTGTGACTTTGGAGTTGTTGTCTGTAAAACTCCAGACACTTCGACCAGTTTATTAGTCAAGTGTTTTACCCAGGTGCCCTTATTTCGAGATGAACAAGTTGAGGACGTGCAGAAGTTGAGGGCAGCACGGTAGCATAGTGGTTAGCACAACTGCTTTACAGCTCCAGGGTCCCAGGTTCGATTCCCCACTGGGTCACTGTCTGTGTGGAGTCTGCACGTTCTCCCCGTGTGTGCGTGGGTTTCCTCCGGGTGCTCCGGTTTCCTCCCACAGTCCAAAGATGTGCGGGTTAGGTGGATTGGCCATGCTAAATTGCCCTTAGTGTCCAAAATTGCCCTTAGTGCTGGGTGGGGTTACTGGGTTATGGGGATAGGGTGGAGGTGTTGAGTTTGGGTAGTGTGCTCTTTCCAAGAGCCGGTGCAGACTCAATGGGCCAAATGGCCTCCTTCTGCACTGGAAATTCTATGAATTCTATGATTCACAATTCAACCATTAAAACAGTTAGTCCTTAAATTATTCCCACTATCTCACTCGGTCATTGGTAAGATTTTAGAGCCCATTATTAAAGATGAAATCGCGGAGTACTTGGCAGTGCATGGTAAAATAGGACTGAGTCAGCACGGCTTTGTCAAGGGGAGGTCATGTCTGACAAATCTGTTTGAGTTATTTGAGGAAGTAACAAGGAAGTTAGGCAAAGGAGAATGTTGCTCTTATTAGCCTTAGTTTATTACCTCTGATTATGTCACCTTTGCTCATGAGTCGCCAGGTATCTTTCTGATACCGCCACGTGGTTCAAGCTCGAGTTATGATTAATAAGCCAGCACACCGCTTAGTAAGATTGAAATCAACGGTCATTTATTATATACAACAAGTAATGCTTACACAATAATGCTACTCTCTATATAGGAACCTACCACTACTGGCCAATACTTAACTTTAGGAAGGGCCCACCAGGTCAGGGAAACTAATGGCTTATCGAATCTGATCTGGCCCGCGGGATTCAAAAGGCTGATACGGGTCGATGGCTAGGAGTCTCTATCTGGTAGCGATCGCTGGAGTCAAACTTACGCTTTCTGGTCGATGTTCTTGCGAAGGTCGCGAGCAGGCGAAGAAGGGAGAGAGAGAGAGCGATCTGAACTTGGCCCCTCACTTTATAGGGTCCCGGGGCTTCCCGCCTCTCGGGGCGGCCCTTGACCCTGAGTCCCAAGTGATTGGACTTGTTCCCAATCACTGGGTTAGATATATCCAATAACGGGGCGATTCCTCGATCGGGGGGTGGTCGTTCACCTGTCTTTGTTTCGGCCACTGCAGGCGCCGACAGGTCTGGCCCGGTATTCAATTGCTAATATGTTGCAATTGTTCCCGGGGATAGCCGATTAAACTGCAGATGTCTGGGTTGATGTGCTGCTAATAGTCTTGAGTATCGATCTGGGCCGACTTCCCCAGAGCCGAATACGCTATTCTGTCTGCAGCTGTCCGTTTGTGTCCTGTTGCCTGCTTTTCCCATCAGCCTTTTCGGTTCGCCATTTTAAATCGGGTTTTGGCCAAATTAATAGGGAATCAGCCATTTTAGGTGGCTACAGACCCTCCTTGTGATCCTAACGCGAAGCGTGAAGGATCACATAAGTCTTGTCCTTTCCGTTCCCTGACCGGGGGGGGGGGGGGGGGGGGGGGCCTCCTACATGGCCACTACTCTGACCCTAGCTATGCACAAAAATTTACCTAAACAATTCTTGAGGGCGCTATGTCAGGCAGGGGCATGTATCTAAAAAAATAAAAACTTGGAACCTCTAATTTTACCTAAAACACTCATCAAGCATTGCATAATCCTATCTCTCTAAACATACAACAACAATCAAAATATTCCATATATTTTTTCCTGGCTTGGCAGTCAAGCTCAGGATCATCCATTTCTTTTTATTGACAGGAAAAACGCAAGTGCATGTTTTATTATTCTGGTTTCATAGGTCGCGGGGGTCTGGGGTCTGGTCATAACCGAATATAGGGGATCGGATCCGATATACCGGGGTTCGAGCGCGGTACGCTCTCCTTTTCCACTTGTGGAGGCGCATGGTCTGTACTGCACAGCAGAGTATGGCCAATGCCAACAGTGCCTCAATGATGTACGATAAGGAGTACCAAGTTATGAACTTGGCGCACCAGGATAATGCAGCGTGGCTGGTGACTGGGCCCTCGGTACTGCGGGGCAGTGAAACATTAACGGCAGTGAGGTTTGGAGTAATGGGGTCCGCGTTCCCGCGCAACCAAATGTCCAAATGCAAGATGTTGAGCACGAAGAAAGGAGTCCTCATGGCTGTCCTCTTTCTCTGTGTTCTCTGTTTTTCTCCGGTCCTGGAGTTCTGTAAAACAAGCATAGTATCTGTAACTACCTTGGTTTAATATCCGGTGTGTTAGTGTGTCTGTCCTACTTGGGGCCAATTAAACCCTTATAAATTGGTCACTATATGTGACTTCGCCCCCATTTTTTTTTTCAAAACAAATGTTTGGACACGGCACACTTCCCAATGGTGGACCATGCCTAAATAAATAAAACTGTTTTTGAAAGGAAAAGGTCGAATGAGGTGCGTATGGGCCGTGACGGGTAAGATTTGGTTGGAGTCCCCGGGTAGGACGGCTACCAATACCGTATGTCCCCTACCCGAGCGTTTTTGACCAACGGGGGGTCCCCAGGCAGGGCGGGTCTCACGCCGTCTCTCCACTGCCTGAGCAACCGCCAAGAACGGGCAAAAATGTAGTCATCATGGTGGGGTTGCTACTTTGATTCTAACCTCGAATCACAAGAGCAACTACGATCGGGCATCTGATACCCGAACAAGTATCAGCTGAAAAGCTAGTTCCTCTGACAAGCGTCTGGTCTCGGTGGGTCTCTGAGGCAAGTCCTCAGAGGTTTCGGCAGAATGGGCGTGTGAGAAAATTTCTCCTGTCGGACAAACAACATTAAACAAACATACAAACAACGGAAAACATCCTGCAGGTTCCATCAGGAAGGACAACACTTTTCACCAAGTGTCTCCTTTAAATCATCATGTGGGCACCTCAGTTCTCTGTTGCGAACAGGATCGCAAAGGGGTTGGCGGATTGGGGGTCTGACTCGGGGTCGTCCCCTTCTCCCGGGTGCCAAATTCTGGAGTGAATTAATGTTGAGAGGGCTGCGTGGTATGGGTTGGGGTTGCTCTTGTCGTTGCGGACGAGTCTGTAGGAGTTGTCGCGGTGCCAATGAGTGGGGTTGAGTTGAGTGGGGATAAAGTCAGGGTATTCCGTCTGGGTCAGTGGTGTGGTTTGTTTAAGAAAGTGATGAGGAAGGGGTCACTGGAGTTGAAGTCGGAGTTGTTGGGTGTGGGACCCGGATAGTAGGGAGGCGTGCTGTGGCTGTCGTCAGAGTCACAGTCGCTGTCTCTGCAGTCTGTGGGCGTTCCGGGGCGGAGTGTAAAGTTTGTGGGTGGAGTCGGGGGCGAGTCCGTGTCTGGGCTGGACGTGGAGGGGGTTGGTGTGGTCACGGTGGCTGTGGGCGGGGTTTGGTCTGCTGCGTCAAGCATGACGTGGTGGGCGTGGTTTGACTGTGCTCCATAAACCTTTAGCTGGTTTATATGAAACCACGCAGTCTTACCATTTGGGTATTTGGTTTTGTATACCGATGGGCTTACTTTATCCGTAATGGAGTACGGACCCGAGTATTTCGGAGACAGAAATGTGCTGGGGTTATACACCGACAACATCACCTTTTGTCCTATATTATACTCCGTAGCATGTACTGCCTTTTAGTGCCCAGTTTAACAGCGGCTGCGAACTGAGTCGTTTTTACATTTGCAAGTAATTGCTCAATGGCTTTCTCGTGGGTGAGGGCCGTAACTTCAGGGCTGGTCAGGTCTAAACCCAACAAGTACTCTGTCCCTTTCATGGGGCGTCTGGTCATGAGGGTGTGTGGGGTGAAACCTGTGGAGGTGGAAACAGTGTTACGCAAAAACATCAGCGCAAAGGGGAGGACTGAGTCCCAAGTGGTGTTGTTCTGCTGGACCATTTTTCTGAGGGTAGTTTTTAGGGTCTCATTCATGCGCTCCACTATACCACTCGACTGAGGGTGGTACGCAATGTGAAATTTTTGGGTTATGCCAAATATTGTGAGGACGTTCTGCATGACCCGACCCGTAAAGTGAGAACCTTGGTCCGACTCAATACTGCGGGGGAGTCCCCATCTTGTAAAAATGTGGTGGGTTAGGATTTTGGCGGTGGTTTTCGCGGTGTTGGTGCGGGCGGGAAATGCTTCCACCCACTTTGTAAAAGTGTCTATGGCCACCAGAACATATTTATAGCCATTCCTGCAAGGGGGCAATGGACCTATAAAATCAATCTGGAGGTTAGTCCAGGGGCCGTTAACGGGTCGGGTGTGGCTGAGATGTGCCTTTTTGGCATATCTATCTGGGTTGTTCTGTGCGCAGATGAGGCAATTCTCAATGTAATGGGATACATCCTCTTTGAGATTAGGCCACCAACAAAGCTGTTTGAGGTGGGCTGCGGTGGGTTCGGTTCCCTGGTGTCCATGACCATCATGGAATAAACAGATCATTTGATTCCTATCCTGCTCAGGAACTACATAAAGGGTGTCCTTTAACACCACACCGTCATGTGTGGTTATTGTATTTTTGTACCTCTCGTATGAGGCTGGAAACTTCCCTTTCACGATCTCAGTGAGAGCTATCCTGCTTCTGGGCCTCTACTAGATCTTCGATCCTAGTCTGCGCGACCTGAACTGCACTCACTGGCGCACTCACTGGGGCGCTCCCGGGGGGCTTCCAAAAATACCCATGCCTGGATCCTGCCTTAGCCAGTGCGTCGGCTTTTACATTTCCAGGGGGGGAGGAACGATGGTGGCTGCGGACTTTTATGATGCCAAAGGTCCGGTTTTTGGCTTTTTTCAGAATATGGCGGAGTAATGGGGCTGAGGGGAGGGGTTTCCCATCCACGGAAACAAATCCTCTCGTTTCCCAGAGGGGCAGAAATTCAGTGAGGCTGTTGCGCACGTATAGGCTGTCTGAATATATGTCTGCTGGGCTGGGGAAGGAATCTGGGTGGTCTACAATGTAGGCGATGGCCGCAAGCTCTGCTGCCTGCGCGCCTGAGTGTCCGGGTAATTTTAATGCGATTTCCTCGAGGGCGCGTCCCTGCGCGTCCTCCACATAAACCCCACAACCTGTTATGCGTTGCCCATCCAGGACTGTGGAAGATCCATCCACATAGATCCTAATGGGATCACACGTGTCCGGGTGAGGGGGCTCTGAGATGGAGTGGCTAGTTTTCTGGGGGGTGTTTTAGCTATAAAGGGGCCTGTATTATGGTGGGGCGAGATGATTTCACATTCATGGGGGGGTTCCGGGGTACTGTAGATTGTCCGCTAAGTATGTGTGTGTTTTGGTCCGTTTGACTGTGATGTCCCGTCCTTGTAAGAGAAGGGTCCACCTAGCAGCGCGGATTTGGCTGACGGTACCGTCTTTAAGTCGTCCGTCTAGTAAAAGTTGGGTGGGGGTGTGTTCGGTCAAAATGGTGATGGGGTTCAGTCCGGTAATGTATGAAAAGTACTGGACTGCCCAGAAAACTGCGAGCAGGTGCCTCTCACAGGCTGAAAATCCCTGCTCCACAGCATCTAAAATCCGGGAGGCATAAGCTACTGGTCTTAACTGGTCGTGCCGTTCCTGCAGGAGCACGGCTGGAAGGGTGCGGTCTGTGGTCGCTACCTCTATGGCGAAAGGGGAAAGCAGGTCTGGAACTTGTAGTGCGGGGGCAGCTATGAGCGCCTGTTTTAATGATTCCACAGCATCCGTATGCTGCGGAAGCCATTCCCAGGGGGCTCCTTTCTTTAGGAGGTCTGAGAGGGGCGCTGCCTTGCTGGCGAAACCGTCAATGTGGTTTCGGCAGTAGCCAACCAGTCCGGAAAACGATCGGAGGGCTGAAACGTGTTGGGGAAGGGGCAATTTAGCGATCGAGTCAATTCTTTTGTGCTCGATCTCGCATTTTCCGTGTGTGATAATAGTACCCAAATATACCACTTTCTCTTCAAATATCTGGGCCTTTTTGGGGTTTACTTTACAGCCAATGGAATGTAGTAATTCCAGGAGTTCGGACAGAAGCTCAATGTGCTCTTCCTTCGTGTCTGTCTGCAGTAGTAGATCGTCTACATACTGTACCAGACATTCGGGACGAGAAAATTTTGCTAGTCCATTTGCCAGCTGTCGGTGGAAAATGGAGGGGGAGTTGTGGAAGCCTTGTGGCAGGCATGTCCACGTGTACTGCTGCGCTCTGAAAGTGAAGGCAAATTTATACTGGCACGCCTTTGCCAATGGAATGGACCAGAACCCATTACTGACGTCCAAAACCGTGAAATATCGGGCATGGAGTCCCTGTTTGAGCATGGTCTCGGGACTTGTTGCAACGGTGGGGGCTGCTACGGGGGTGACTTTATTGAGCTCCCGATAATCTATGGTCAAGCGCCATGATCCGTCTGGTTTCCTTACTGGCCAAATCGGGGCATTATTAGTTGAGGCTACCGATCTTAGGACACCCTGCTCTAATAAGCTTTCTATGACCTTTAGGATTTCTCCCTCTGCTTCTAGGGGAAATCCGTACTGTTTTTGGGGTCTAGGGTCCGGTCCTGTTCAATGGACACTGTCCCACTCTACTGCTGCTGGTCGCTGCGACCGCAAATTCCTCAGGGTTCATGAGGCGTTGCATTGCCTGCATGGCCATCTCTCTTATCTGCTCGCTACGTTCAAATTTGGAACAGGGGGCTAAGGTGGTGTCGTAGATGCGGGTACGGCTTGCGCTAATTTCCGAAAATTCAGAGTTCCGACAGTTTTGACGCAACAAAATCTATCAGTTTTACCTTATAACCCTGTTAGTTACGCGTGCATACACACACTTCCGAATTGAGAATTATTAACCAGATCCGCTTGAACACTTGTGGGGTTTTTTTTTGTTTTTGTTTCCGATTGGATTCTATTCAAATTGTTGGGGTTCTCCCGGAGTGGTTTTCCACTTCTATGTCGGGTCCCGGCGGAGTCGCCAATTATGTTGCTCTTATTAGCCTTAGTTTATTACCTCTGATTATGTCACCTTTGCTCATGAGTCGCCAGGTATCTTTCTGATACCGCCATGTGGTTCAAGCTCGAGTTATGATTAATAAGTCAGCACACCGCTTAGTAAGATTGAAATCAACGGTCATTTATTATATACAACAAGTAATGCTTACACAATAATGCTACTCTCTATATAGGAACCTACCACTACTGGCCAATACTTAACTTTAGGAAGGGCCCACCAGGTCAGGGAAACAAATGGCTTATCGAATCTGATCTGGCCCGCGGGATTCAAAAGGCAGATACAGGTCGATGTCTAGGAGTCTCTATCGGGTAGCGATCGCTGGAGTCAAACTTACGCTTTCTGGTCGATGTTCTTGCGAAGGTCGCGAGCAGGCGAAGAAGGGAGAGAGAGAGAGCGATCTGAACTTGGCCCCTCACTTTATAGGGTCCCGGGGCTTCCCGCCTCTCGGGGCGGCCCTTGACCCTGAGTCCCAAGTGATTGGACTTGTTCCCAATAACGGGGCGATTCCTCGATCGGGGGGGTGGTCGTTCACCTGTCTTTGTTTCGGCCACTGCAGGCGCCGACAGGTCTGGCCCGGCATTCAATTGCTAATATGTTGCAATTGTTCCCGGGGATAGCCGATTAAACTGCAGATGTCTGGGTTGATGTGCTGCTAATGGTCTTGAGTATCGATCTGGGCCGACTTTTCCCATCAGCCTTTTCGGTTCGCCATTTTAAATCGGGTTTTGGCCAAATTAATAGGGAATCAGCCATTTTAGGTGGCTACAGGCCCCTTCCTCAATTGCCCCCCTGAACGGAGTGTCTCACTCAGCCATTTCAGAGAGGGGGGCCATTAAGAGTCAACCGCATCATGTAGGCCAGACCGGGGTAAAGACGGCAGATTTCCCTTGCCCTAAAGTGGAACATTAGTGCGAACCAGATGGTTTTTTTTTTGAATAACAATTGATGATAGTTGTCACGGTCATCATTATTGAGATTAGCGCCATATATTCCAGATTTTATTAATTGAATTTAAATTCCCCATTGGTGAGGGTTTAATCCCATGACCCCTGAGCCTGGGCCCTCTGGATTACTAGTCTGGAGCCACAACTACATCATCACCTGCCTAAGGGATGTTTTTAAAAACATCCGTTTGTGGGATGTGAAGCGTCGCTGGTCAGGCCCAGAATTTATTGTCCAAACCTAATTGCCCCTTGAGAAGGTGGTGGGTGAGCCGCCGCCTTGAACCGGTTGCAGTCCCTGTGTGGTGTGGGTAACACCCACAGTGCTGTCAGGGAGGGAGGTCCAGGATTGTGACCCGGCGACAGTGAAGGAACGGCCGATATATTTCCCAGTCAGGATGGTGAGTGTGGGGCTCGGAGGGGAACTTGCAGGTGGTGGAGTTCCCCATGTGTCTGCTGCCCCTTGTCCTTCTAGATGGCAGAGGTGGTGGGTTTGGAAGGTGCTGTCTAATTAGCCACAATCTTTAAACATGACACAAGAGAAGCTGGTTCTATTTATAGATTCCTGACTTGCGTGACGGCACTGTGTCAATGAACAGGTAAACAACATTGACACACAACACTGCTGGGTCACGCACATCCTGGGATTAGATACAGAGTAAAGCTCCCTCTACACTGTCCCCATCAAACACTCCCAGGACAGGTACAGCACGGGGTTAGATACAGAGTAAAGCTCCCTCTACACTGTCCCCATCAAACACTCCCAGGACAGGTACAGCACGGGGTTAGATACAGAGTAAAACTCCCTCTACACTGTCCCCAGCAAACACTCCCAGGACAGGTACAGCACGGGGTTAGATACAGAGTAAAGCTCCCTCGACACTGTCCCCATCAAACACTCCCAGGACAGGTACAGCACGGGGTTAGATACAGAGTAAAGCTCCCTCTACACTGTCCCCATCAAACACTCCCAGGACAGGTACAGCACGGGGTTAGATACAGAGTAAAGCCCCCTCTACACTGTCCCCATCAAACACTCCCAGGACAGGTACAGCACGGGGTTAGATACAGAGTAAAGCTCCCTCTCCATTGTCCCTATCAAACACTCCCAGGACAGGTACAGCACGGGGTTAGATACAGAGTAAAGCTCCCTCTACACTGTCCCCATCACACACTCCCAGGACAGGTACAGCACGGGGTTAGATACAGAGTAAAGCTCCCTCTACACTGTCCCCATCACACACTCCCAGGACAGGTACAGCACGGGGTTAGATACAGAGTAAAGCTCCCTCTACACTGTCCCCATCAAACACTCCCAGGACAGGTACAGCACGGGGTTAGATACAGAGTAAAGCTCCCTCAACACTGTCCCCAGCAAACACTCCCAGGACAGGTACAGCACGGGGTTAGATACAGAGTAAAGCTCCCTCTACACTGTCCCCAGCAAACACTCCCAGGACAGGTACAGCACGGGGTTAGATACAGAGTAAAGCTCCCTCAACACTGTCCCCATCAAACACTCCCAGGACAGGTACAGCACGGGGTTAGATACAGAGTAAAGCTCC
>NC_092711.1:138848963-138851463 GCF_047496885.1 Scyliorhinus torazame
AGGACGGAGACGAGGAAGAAATTTCTTCACCCAGAGAGTGGTGATCCTGTGGAATTCGTTACCAAGGAAACAGTTGAGGCCAAAATATTGTGGCCGGTATTCTCTCCCCCCCCCCCCCCCCCGCCAGGTGGGGAGAATCGCCGGGGCACCATGCCGCCTCGACCACCCGCACGTGATTCTCTTCCCCCCCCCCCACCTTGAAACCCGCGCCGTGCGAATCACGCCGGGCCGCTCGGAACATCGCGGCGATTTCTCCGGCTCGGATGGGCCGAGCGGCGCGCGGAAAAAACGACAGTCCCGCCGCCGGCCGCCATTCACCCCTGGTCGCTGCCGGCGGGAACGCTGGGGAGGCTGGCCTGTTGTTGGGTGGTGGGGGGGGGGGGGGGGGGGGGCTCCGTGGCTCCGATGAGGTCTGGCCCGCAATCGGGCCCACCGATCGGCGGGCCGGCCCTCTCCCACCCGGGGCCTCTATCTAGCACGGCCGGCCCCTAAACACCGACCCCATGTTGGGTCGGGGCCGGCGCGCGTAAGAAGCACCCCGCGCATGCGCAAGATTGAGCTGCCCCAACTGCGCATGCGAGGGTTGATAGGCGCCGCATACAGAGATGGTGTGAACCGCTCCAGCGCCGTGCTGGCCCCCTGTGGGGGTCAGAATAGGTCATGTCCGGGCCCTGTTCGCGGCCGTCGTGAACGCGACAATGTTCACGACGGAGAGCGAACACTTGGCCTCAATATCGGAGAATCTCGCCCCTGTATGTTTCAAGAAACAGTTAAATATAGCATTTGGGTGAAGGGGATTAAAGGATATAGGGCAAGTGAGATGAGGCTATTGAGTTGGATGATCACAATGAATGGCGGAGCAGGCTCAAAGGGCTGAATGGCCTCCTCGTGCTTCTATTTTCTATGCCTCTATTTCACTCTCACTCTCTCACTGTGTGCAGGATGGCGGGAGGGGTGAGATGCACTCGCAAGCTGAAGCAGTGGATGGTCCAGCAGGTGGACAGCAACAAGTACCCGGGCCTGGTCTGGGAGGACCGCAAGCTGGGAATGTTCCGGATCCCCTGGAAGCACGCCGGCAAGCAGGACTACAGGCACGACGAGGATGCCGCCATTTTCAAAGTAATCCCCAGCACCACCATCCCCCACCCCTTCATGGCAACTGCCATCCGAGGTCGTCACGGGCAGACTATCGCAGTCTGGTGCCTGGTAGAAATGCGGGGGGGGGGGGGGGGGGGATCAGGGGGAGAGATCGCAAGGATCTGCAGGTCGGGTGGGGGTTTGCGGGGATAGGGCCGGGGGGGGGGGGGGGGGGGGGGGGGGCTCTTCCAGAGGGTCAAGCGAGGGATCAATGGGCCGAATGGCCTCCTTCTTCTCTGTACGGATGTCCCGGAAACCCTAGGCCCAAACCCTGGATTGGATTCGCCGTTCACCATGGGCGCGAACGATAGCACAGTGGTTAGCACTATGGCTTCACAGCGCCAAGGTCCCAGGTTCGATTCCCAGCTTGGGTCACTGTCTGTGCGGAGTCTCCTGTTCTCCCCGTGTGTGCGTGGGTTCCTCCGGGTGCTCCGGTTTCCTCCCACAAGTCCCGAAAGACGTGCTGTTTGGTGAATTGGACATCTGAATTCTCCCTCTGTGACCCGGACAGGCTCCGGAATGTGGCGACTGGGGGATTTTCACAGTCACTTCATTGCAGCGTTAATGTCAGCCCGCTTGTGACACGAATAGATTATTATTATTAGAATCTGAAGAAATAATTCTGGCATTTTCAGGGTGGCACAGAGGTCTGCACTGCGGCCTCACAGCTCAATCCGGCCCTTGGGTCACTCTGTGCGGAGTCTGCACGTCTCTCCCCGTGTCTGCGTGGGTTTCCTCCGGGTGCTCCGGTTTCTTCCCACAGTCCAAAGACGGCAGGTTAGGTGGATTGGCCATGATAAATTGCCCTGAGTGTCCAGGGTTACGGGGATAGAGCGGGGGGAGTGAGCTTGGGTAGGGTGCTCTTTCTGAGGTTCAGTGCAGATTCGATGGGCCGAATGGCCTACTTCTGCACTGTAGAGGCTCATGATTTTTGACCCAGCGACAGTGAAGGAACGGCCGATATATTTCCCAGTCAGGGTGGTGAGTGGTGGGGGCTCGGAGGTGGGAAGACTTGCAGGTGGTGGAGTTCCCCATGTGCCTGCTGCCCCTTGTCCTTCTCGATGGTAGAGGTGGTGGGTTTGGAAGGTGCTGTCGAAGGAGCCTTGGTGAGCCGCTGCGGTGCATCTTGTAGATGGTACACACGCTGCTGTCACTGTGCGTCGGTGGTGGAGGGAGTGAATGTTTTGTGGATGTGGGGTGCCGATCAAAGCGGGGCTGCTTTGTCCTGGATGGTGTCGAGCTTCTCGAGTGTTGTCGGAGCCGCACTCACCCAGGCAAGTGGAGAGTATCCCATCACACTCCTGACTTGTGGACAGGCGTTTGGGGGGAGTCAGGAAGTGAGTTACTCTCCGCAGGATTCCCA
>NC_092711.1:138856463-138898963 GCF_047496885.1 Scyliorhinus torazame
ACAATCTTCTCCACTTCCTGGGTCCGTATCCCTCTATTCCATCCTATTCATGTATTTGTCAAGATGCCCCTTAAATGTCACTATCGTCCCTGCTTCCACCACCTCCTCCGGTAGCGAGTTCCAGGCACCCACTACCCTCTGCGTAAAAAACTTGCCTCGTACATCTACTCTAAACCTTGCCCCTCGCACCTTAAACCTACGCCTCCTCGTAATTGACCCCTCTACCCTGGAGAAAAGCCTCTGACTATCCACTCTGTCTATGCCCCATATAATTTTGTATACCTCTATCAGGTCTCCCCTCAACCTCCGTCGTTCCAGTGAGAACAAACCGAGGTTTATTCAATCGCTCCTCATAGCTTATGCCCTCCATACCAGGCAACATTCTGGTAAATCTCTTCTGCACCCTCTCTAAAGCCCCACATCCTTCTGGTAGTGTGGCGAACAGAATTGAACACTATACTCCCAAATGTGGCCTAACTAAGGTTCTATACAGCTGCAACATGACTTGCCAATTCTTATACTCAATGCCCCGGCCAATGAAGGCAAGCATGCCGTATGCCTTCTTGACTACCTTCTCCTCCTGTGTTGCCCCTTTCAGTGACCAATTCAGACTTGGGCTGACAAGTGGTAAATAACATTTGTGACATACAAGCGCCAAGTAATGACCATCCTCCTACAAGAGAGAATCTAACCACCGCTCCTTGACATTCAACGGCATGACCATCACTGAATCCCCCACAATCAACAATCCTGGGGATTGCCACTAACCAGAAACTGAACTGGACTAGCCATATAAATATGGCTACCAGGGCAGGTCAGAAGCTGTGAATCCTGCAGTGAGTAACTCGCCTCCTCACTCCCCCACAAAAGCCTGTCCACCATCTACACCATCCACCACCTGCCCCACACTCACCATCCTGACTGGGAATATATCGGCCGCTCCTTCACTGTCGCCGGGTCACAATCCTGGACCTCCCTCCCTGACAGCACTTGTGGGTGTTACCCACACCACACAGGGACTGCAGCCGGTTCAAGAAGGCAGCTCGCCCACCACCTTGTCAAGGGGCAATTAGGGATGGGCAATAAATGCTATCCTAGCCAGCGATATCCTCATCCCATAAAAATGAATTTTAAAAAGGTTCCTGTCCCATTTCCCAGCAGGCACAGAGTGATGTTCCTGTCCCATTTCCCAGCAGGCACAGTGTGACGTTCCTGTCCCATTTTCCAGCAGATACAGAGTGACGTTCCTGTTCACCATTTCCAGCAGGTACAGAGGGACGCTCCTGTCCCGTTTCCCAGCAGGTACAGAGTGACGTTCCTGTCCCCCATTTCCCAGCAGGTACAGAGTGTCGTTCCTGTCCTCCGTTTCCCAGTAGGTACAGAGTGACGTTCCTCTTCCCAATTATTTCCCAGCAGGCACAGAGTGACGTTCCTGTTCCCCATTTCCCAGCAGGTACAGAGTGACATTCCTGTCCCATTTCCCAGCAGGTACAGAGTATCATTCCTGTCCCCATTTCCCAGCAGGTACAGAGTGACCCTTCCTGTCCCATTTCCCAGCAGGTACAGAGTAGCGTTCCTGTCCCATTTCCCAGCAGGTACAGAGTATCATTCCTGTCCCCATTTCCCAGCAGGTACAGAGTGACGTTCCTGTTCCCCATTTCCAGCAGGTACAGAGTAGCGTTCCTGTCCCATTTCCCAGCAGGTACAGAGTGATGTTCCTGTCCCATTTCCCAGCAGGTACAGAGTGACGTTCCTGTTCCCCATTTCCCAGCAGGTACAGAGTGACGTTCCTGTTCCCCATTTCCCAGCAGGTACAGAGTGATGCTCCTGTCCCATTTCCAGCAGGTACAGAGTGCCGTTCCTGTTCCCCATTTCCCAGCAGGTACAGAGTAGCGTTCCTGTCCCATTTCCCAGCAGGTACAGAGTGACGTTCCTGTTCCCCATTTCCCAGCAGGTACAGAGTGATGCTCCTGTCCCCATTTCCCAGCAGGTACAGAGTGCCGTTCCTGTTCCCCATTTCCCAGCAGGTACAGAGTAGCGTTCCTGTCCCATTTCCCAGCAGGTACAGAGTGACGTTCCTGTTCCCCATTTCCCAGCAGGTACAGAGTGATGCTCCTGTCCCCATTTCCCAGCAGGTACAGAGTGATGCTCCTGTCCCCATTTCCCAGCAGGTACAGAGTGACATTCCTGTCCCCATTACCCAGCAAGCACAGAGTGACATTCCTGTCCTCCGTTTCCCTGTAGGTACATAGTGACGTTCCTCTCTCCAATGATTTCCCAGCAGGCACAGAGTGATGTTCCTGTCTCATATCCAAGCAAGCACAGTGACGTTTCTGTCCCCCGTTTCCCAGTAGGTACAGAGTGACGTTCCTCTTCCCAATTATTTCCCAGCAGGCACAGAGTGATGTTCCTGTCCCCCATTTCCCAGTAGGTACAGAGTGACGTTACTCTCCCCTATTTCCCAGCAGGTACAGATTGACGTTATCTCCCCTATTTCCCAGCAGGTACAGAGTGATGTTCCTGTCCCTCCTTCCCAGGAGGTAAAGAGCAAATCCCCCTCTGTCGATTCCCAGCAGATGGAGAGTGACAGCAGCTGCGATCCAAGTTCTGGCTCCGAAATGTCCGCTCAGGAGGAAGGCCCTGGTGAAATTACCTCATTGGATTGGAGCCTGACCCCCAGCACGGAAGGTAGAGGACTTTGGGCATGGCGCCATCAACTAAGCAGTCGATTGGTCATGGTGGGGTTGTGGCAGGGTGGGGGGGGGAAGAGAGATTGCGTCGGCTAAGACCTCCACAGAGTCCTGTAGGCCCCCACCAGGGTCAAAGGGGTCCCCACCGGGATTGTGCAGTCCTCACCAGATTAAGGTAGGCCCCCAACAAAGTCGAACAGCCCCCACCAGGATCAGCCAGGCCCCGTCACGATGGCACGAGAGGCTTCGGGGCTGAGCATGCCCGGCCAAACCTGTGGCTGTCCCTGTCCTGGTCAAAGAGCACCCATCCAGGCTCACTGTTGTCTCCACCTGGGTTTATTGGCAACGCTGCCCCCGCTTACGGTCAACAAGGCCAGACCAGTATCATGGAGTGCCTGCCCCCATTGGGTAGGCCCGACGAGGATCCAGTAGGCAGTAAGGCAGGTGCCACCATGGTCAAAAAGGCCCCCGTAAGGCCTTGCAGCAACAGTCTCCAAGGTTGCGCAGGTCCTGCCTGGTGGCATTGGGTCCATATCAACCAGTCACATTTTAGAAATGACTGGCCCTGTTCCGACATGGTCTTTTCAAACCTCAAAGTGGAACTCCTGTTCGGATTGGTATCGGTCATTCTCAAGTCCTACTGGTTCTTTTATTCTGGGAGGGTTCAGCTCGACTCCAAGCAGGTCCCAACAACTCTCTCTAAAAGGAACATGCTGCGTTGCTGAGGTTTTTATTAAACTTAAAAATGCCCTGCTTTCAGCACAGGAAGGGGAAGGGATTGGTGGGGTGAAGGGTGGTGAATACCTTGGTCTAAATCTCCCCCTTTCTCTCTCTTGGCTCACAGTCCCGCATAATTACACGATAAACATCACCAGCAGCATGCCTCCAAGCCAGCCTGAGAAAGGTAACAAATTTATTTTCTCTCTCTCTCTCTGAAGATGCAAATGGGCCCTCGCCAGGCCACACAGGCTTCACAGGTCCACGCAGGCCACATTGGGCTGTATGCAGGCCTCACTAATTCATAGAGGCCTCACCGAGTTTGCACTCAGGCCTTAGCTGGCCAGGGCAGGCCTCACTGGGCCACACAGGACCCATCAGGTGTTGCAGGCCTCACCGAGCATAAGCAGGCCTCAGTAGGCCAAAAGGCCTTACTGGGCTACACAGGCCTCAGTGGGCAACACATACATCACTGATTCGTACAGGCCTCACTGGGCCACCTGTTGTAATATGATATACCTTTAAAGTGTCTATGTTAAACTTCCATAGAATCCCTACACTGCAGAAGGAGGCCATTTGGTCCATTGAGTCCGCATCGACACCCTGAAAGAGCATCCAGTCTAGGCCCACTCCCTTGCCCTATCCACCTAACCTGCACATCTTTGGACAGTGGGAGGAAACCCACGCAGACACAGGGAGGACATGTGAACTCTACACAGTCACCCAGGGCTGGAATTGAATCCGGGTGACTGGCACTGTGGCGGTGGTGCTAACCACAGTGCATCCGTGTTGCGTATGACTAGGTGCCGTACCTCACATATCTCGGCAACGACCTCTCCCGAGGGACGGCCGTGAATGAGGAAGTCCAGCACCAAATCGAACATGCCACCACAGTTGTCTTCTTAAGTTGCTCCAATGTATCTTTCGACATTTTGGAAGTCAACAAGAACAGGAGTCGAGCATTCAGCCCCTTCCACCATTTAATAAGATCATGGCTGATGTGAACACTTGCTGAATCCACTTTCCTGCCTTCTCTCCGTAACCCTCAATTCCTCGACTGATTAAACCAGCGCCACCCAACCTCTGTCAATCACTACCACCAAGACCAGGCGGGATATCTTGCTGATTCACGCAGGTTTCATCAGGCCTCGCTAACTCAGGCAGGCCTCGCTAACTCAGGCAGACCTCCCTGGGCTAGGCAGGCCTCACTGACTCACGCAGGCGTCCCTGGATCACACAGACCTCACTCTTTCATGCAAGCCTCAGTGGGCTATGCGGGCCACGCAGGCCTCGCTGGCCCAGCGACTCCGGCCTAAATCAGTGAGGCCTGCGTGGCCCGGCAAGGCCTTACTGGGACACGCAAAGTAGTCACCCATAAATGAAAAACACCAATTCCTGATGGAGCCATATAAAATGCTGTTGCATTAATTCCGTCCTAGGCCCCAACTCGATGTTCATCTCGTTCTGCTACGGCGGTGTGCTGGTCAGCAGCCAGGTGACGCGGCACGGCTGCAAGATATCGTCCTCGGCCCCGCCTTCCCGCACCGATGCCTCCTTCGGCTCGCAGGCCATGGAGAAGCTGCGCTTCCCGCCGACGGGCACCATTGCCACACCCGAGAAGCGAAAGGCAACCGAGGAATTGCTGACCTTCCTGGAGCGTGGTGTGATGCTGGACAGCAACACCAACGGGATCTTCATCCAACGCCTGTGCCAAGGCCGGGTCTTCTGGACTGGGCCCTGTGCCTCGCGGCCCGACCAGCCCAATAAGCTGGAGAGGGACAAGGTGGAGAAACTGTTTGACCGCAAGAAATTCGACGAGGGTAACTATCCGCTGGGTGTTGTGGGGTGGGGACAGGGAGGTGGTCAGTAGAAATTCTGGGACATTTGAAATGTGTCTTGAGACCATGGGAAGTTATCCCAAGAGGTTGGAGAGGGAGAAGGGAAAGTAGATTCAGCGGTCCACTATGGAATGGTAAAATGTAAAGTTGGGACAACGAGAGGTAATCAGGACAAACAGTTGTGTTTCTGTCTGTGTTTGTTGTTATCTGTTGTGTGTATTTGGTTTCCGTGTGTGTGTTTCTGGTTGTGTGTTTCTGTTTGGGAGTGTGTGTATGTTTCTGTCTGGTTGTGTGTGTGGTTATGCATCTTGGTGTAGGCATTACTGTCTGCAAGGTTACCATGTGCCTACGCATACAAGGATTTTCAAGGGAGTGCAGTGAAGAGTGGTGGTTAGGGTTAGGGCGGTACGGGGCTGGGCATCATTGGAGAGAATCAAGAAACAGGCAGCATCCTAACGTTGGTTCATGAATGTTTCTCCAGATCTGGAGCTGTGCCAGGCGATGGGAGTGACCCCCCCTCAGTACCAGGTGACCCTGTGTTTTGGCGAAGAACTGACTGAGACAGATTCCCTCACAGAGAAGCTGATCACTGTGCAGGTGAGAAAACGCCCCTCCCCGACCCTCGCCCCTCCCCCGACCCTCGCCCCTCCCTCGCCCCTCGCCCCGAGTGCTGGCCAGTGACAGCAGCGTGTGTACCATCTACAAGATGCACCGCAGCGACTCACCAAGTCTCCTTCGACAGCACCTTCCAAACCCACCACCTCTACCATCGAGAAGGACAAGGGGCAGCAGACACATGGGGAACTCCACCACCTGCAAGTTCCCCTCCGAGCCCCACACTCACCATCCTGACTGGGGAATATATCGGCCGTTCCTTCACTGTCGCCGGGTCACAATCCTGGACCTCCCTCCCTGACAGCACTGTGGGTGTTACCCACACCACACAGGGACTGCAGCCGGTTCGAGAAGGCGGCTCACCCACCACCTTCTCAAGGGGCAATTAGGGATGGACAATAAATGCAGGGACTTGCCCACATCCACGTGAATGAATAAAAACAAAATACCTGGGCTCTCCGTGGGGGAGGTCTCCACTGTTGTGATTACCCCACCACGTTTAACCTGATCTCTTCAATGTGTCTCTCCTCCTCCTCTCCCTCCCCCGCCACCACTGCTCCAATTACCCCAGATTCACCAAGTGGCTGCCAAGCAGTTGGTCGACCGTGAGTTGGAGCTCCAGGCCACCACCTTCATCCTGAGCCAGCTGGCCCCCGAGAACTTCAGCGACCGGGTCACGCAGGCTCTCCGCGAAGCCTCCAGCAGCCTGTACGGGATCTCGTAAACCGCCAACGAGGAACGGAGGCAGCTGTGGGGGTGGTGGGGTGGGTAAAAGACCCTCAGTGGCCCACCCTCAATCTCCCTCCCGGTCCCCAGCCCCGTCAAACATTGGCTGTCGGCCGATGGGGAGAAGACAGGAAATCCGGTTTGGAATCATCAAGATGGCCGACGTTGCCCGCCCACGCCTGCGGACAGGCCCGTCGTCGTGACGTTTCTTTCGTTAAACGCGGACCAAGCCGCGTGGCAAGACTGTGTTGGCGGGGTGGCTGAAGGGAGGGGGAGGAGAATTTATTTTTTATGTGGTTTAACCTTTCAACTGCCCCTCCCAACCCCAGGTGGGGAGGTGAGTGGCGGCTGGACAGGGCCTACTGAGCCTCGCCCCCGTAAACCCCCCCCCCCCTACCTACACACAGAACCGAACGTCATGGCGTCTTCCCCAGGTTCTGGGCCGAGGAAGTTCCGCCTCTTCCTGTTCATACGAGGCCAAAAACCACGCGCTGTATAGGCCCCTCGGGCCTGCCCCACTATTCCACGACATCACGGCTTGACGTGATTGTGACCTCAGCTCCCACATTCCTGCCTAAGGCCCAATAACCTTTCACCTCCCCCACCATGCTTACATTCCAGGCCCTCTAGTTAAAGGCCAATTTGCCTTTGAATCGTTTTTCTTTTTGTGTCGCTTTCTGCTCCTGTCCCGTCACCACGGCCAAGACGTTGTATAACTCAGCAAAAACCCACTTAGAGAGGGAGGGCCTCTTGCTCCCTCTAGCTGTCACTCGCAGACCTGCGATTCGAACCCACCCCGACACTGCTGCTGTTGTTCCTGCTGCTTCGACCATGTGGCCATCCTTAATTCCGTTTGCTGAACCCTCTGCCTCTCTCCCATTCCAAACTTTGTGTTTCTCACAGAATCTAACTTACTGTCCCTCATTCTCTCTCCTCCCCCCCCCAGCTTCCTCTCTCTTCTCTCTCTCACCCCTTACCACCCCCCCCCCCCGTCCCCATCTCTCTCCTCTACATCTCCCCCTCTCCCCCTTCATTGCTCCCTCCTCCCCTCCTTTCCACCCCACCCACCCCTCTCTCTCTTCCCTCCCAACTTGCTCCCGTGCCTTTGCTCCCCTCTCCGTCTGCTCTCCCTTGATCGCGACCTCTCACCGTCCCTTGCTCTCTCTTTTTCTCTCTCCCCCGCCCAAGGCGTGATTTCTCCAAGACTTGACCCCTGACCCCTCGCTGGTTGGGCCCAAGCCTGAAGGCTTCAATCCTGAGTTCAAGCTCCTCACCCACGAGATTCACACCGTGAAGCGGAGTGGAGGGGTTTGGGTGGGGGAAGGGATGGAGCTGTGTATGGGGGGGGGGGTTGGTATGGATATATAATGTGAATCTGTGCTTAGACTCCTAATGTAAATACTATTAAACAACGTTTCAATCAGTACCTTTGGCGTCTCTTGCTTTCCTGACCGCTCGTGGGTGGGCACCAGCCTGCCTCCCATACATACCACAACCCACTTACCCCCAATCTCCCTGTGAGAGCCCGGGCGCTGAGCAGAGAGAGTGAAAGCACAACTTCCATCATTGACCGTGGACGGCGAGGCCCGACGTGGCTCAACGTCACGGGGAGATGGTGGGGGAATGGTATCGTCACTGGGCTGGTGATCCAGAGACCCAGGATGATATTCTGGGGACCCGGATTCGAATCCCACCATGGCAAGATGTAAGCTGAATCCAATAACAAAATCTGGGAATTGAGGGCAGCACGGTGGAGCAGTGGGTTAGCACTGCTGCCTCACGGCGCTGAGGTCCCAGGTTCGATCCCGGCCCTGGGTCACTGTCCGTGTGGAGTTTGCACATTCTCCCCGCGTCTGCGTGGGTTTCGCCCCCACAACCCAAAGATGTGCAGGGTAGGTGGATTGGCCACGCTAAATTGCCCCTTAATTGGAAAAAAATAATTGGGTACTCTTTTAATCTGGGAATTAAACATCTCATGATGACCATGAAACCGTTGTCAATTGTCACAAAAACTCCATCTGGTTCACGCATGTCTTTTAGGGAAGGAAATCTGCCATCCTTACCTGGTCTGGCCTACATGTGACTACAGATCCACAGCAATGTGGTTGGCTCTTATCTGCTCCCTCAAGGGCAATTAGGGATGGGCAATAAATACTGCAACACCCACATCCCATAATTTTTTAAACCGTTAATCGAACAGCGACCGTGTCCCAATCGGATTTTGAGATGTGAGAAACACGACGATTCTCCCACTTGGGCAAGGCTGACTTTGATGGGAAGAGACAGAGGCTGTCCATGGAAAACTGGGATCAATCTGTCCCTGAGGAAACCTCATCAGTGAGAGGCGTTTACAATTGAACACAATACCGGACACCTTCGGACCTCCGTTCTCCCAGGGGACGAGATCTCGACTTGAGGAAAACAAATATCAGAGGCTGGGAATCCTGCGGAGAGTAACTCACCTCCTGACTCCCCCCCCCCCCCCCCCCCCCCCCCCGAAGCCTATCACCATCTACAAGGCACAAGTCAGGAGTGTGATGGGATACTCTCCACTTGCCTGGGTGAGTGCGGCCCCGACAACACTCGAGAAGCTCAACACCATCCAGGACAAAGCAGCCCCGCTTTGATCGGCACCCCATCCACAAACATTCACTCCCTCCACCACCGACGCACAGTGACAGCAGCGTGTGTACCATCGACAAGATGCACCGCAGCGACTCACCAAGGCTCCTTCGACAGCACCTTCCAAACCCACCCCCTCTACCATCGAGAAGGACAAGGGGCAGCAGACACATGGGGAACTCCACCAGCTGCAAGTTCCCCTCCGAGCCCCACACTCACCATCCTGACTGGGAAATATATCGGCCGTTCCTTCACTGTCGCCGGGTCACAATCCTGGACCTCCCTCCCTGACAGCACTGTGGGTCTTACCCACACCACACAGGGACTGCAGCCGGTTCGAGAAGGCAGCTCACCCACCACCTCCTCAAGGGGCAATTAGGGATGGGCAACAAATGCTGGGCCCGGCCAACGACCCCCACATCCCCCTGGAAAGATTTTTTTTTTTTTTAAAAACAGCCCTGGAGAAGTTAAAAGGTAAGACGCAGCCTAAAACCGAGAAGAAAAATATATCACAGTGGTTAGCACAGTTGCTTCACAGCTCCAAGGTCCCAGATTCGATTCCCGGCTTGGGTCACTGTCTGTGCGGGTTTCCTCCCACAGTCCAAAGATATGTGGGTTTGGTGGATTGGCCGTGATAAATTGCCGTTAAAGACCAAAAAGGATAGGAGTTACTGGAATAGGGTGGAGGTGTTGACCTTGGGTAGGGTGTTCTTTCCAAGGACTGGTGCAGACTTGATGGGCCGAATGGCCTCCTTCTGCACTGTAAATTCTATTATCTTGAGAGATGGGATAGATAGAAAGAACAGCTGAGAGGGGGATGAAATGGAGAACAAAAATAAATCAGCGAGGGATTTAAAAATTTACCCAAAATATGTTACATTTATATTTAGGAAAAGGGGGTCCATGGTAAATGGTTAACGGGAACATTATCCGTGACAATAAGGAAGTTGCTCTGCGTCCAGTGGAGGAAGGGGTCAGCAATGCCACACATCCCAAAGAATCTCATCAGGGATACAGGGATCACCAACAATTAACATCAGCAAAACAACAATGATGGAGAAAATAGCAGGACTGAAGAGCAGCAAATCTCCAGGTTCGGATGGTTCACAACCCAGTGATTTCAGGGCAGAAAACAAAAATGTTGTACACGCCTGAACCATATTGTTCAAGAAAGGTGAGAGAGGGAAAACCAGGCAATTACAGTCCGGTTAGAGAGAGAGAAAGAGAAAGCTAGGGAATTACAGTCCGGGTAGAGAGACAGAGAAAACCAGGGAATTACAGTCCGGTCATTGAGAGAGAGAGAGAGAGAAAACCAGGAAATTACAGTCCGGTTAGTGAGAGAGAGAAAAGCAAGGAATTAAGAGTCCGGTTAGAGAGAGAGAAAACCAGGGAATTACCGTCCAGTTCGAGAGAGAGAGAGAAAACCAGGGAATTACAGTCCGGTTCGAGAGAGAGAGAGAGGGAGAGAAAACCATGGAATTACCGTCCGGTTAGAGTTAGAGAGAGAGAGAAAACCAGGGAATTACCGTCCGGTTAGTGAGAGAGAGAGAGAACCAGGGAATTACAGTCCGGTTAGAGAGAAAACCAGGGAGTTAAAGTCCGGTAAAAGAGAGAGAGAGAAAGCCAGGGAATTACAGTCCAGTTAGAGAGAGAGAGAAAACCAGGGAATTACACTCCGGTTAGAGAGAGAGAGAGGCAGAGCGAGAAAACCAGGGAACTACAGTCCGGTTAGAGAGAGAGAGAGAAAAACAGGGAATGAAAGTCCGGTTAGAGAGAGAAAACGAGAGAGAGAAAACCAGGGAATTACATTCTGGTGAGAGACAGAGAAAACCAGGGAATTACAGTCCGGTTAGAGAGAGAGAGAGAGAGAACCAGTGAATTACACTCCGGTTAGAGAGCGAGAGAAAGAGAAAACCAGGGAGTTAAAGTCCGGTAAGAGAGAGAGAGAGAAAACCAGGGAATTACAATCTGGTTAGAGAGTGAGAGAGAGAGGGAGAAAACCAGGGAATTACAGTCCGGGTAGAGAGACAGAGAGAAAACCAGAATTATAGTCCGGTTAGAGAGAGAGCGAGAGAGAGAGAAAACCAGGGAATCACAGTCCGGTAAAAGAGAGTGAGAGAGAGAGAAAACCCGGGAATTACAATCCGGTTCGAGAGAGAGAGAAAACCAGGGAATTATCGTCCGGTTAGAGAGAGAGAGAGAAAACCAGTGAATTACAGTCCGGTTAGAGAGAAAGAGAGAGAAAAAGAGAAAACCAGGGAGTTAAAGTCCGGTAAAAGAGAGAGAGAGAGAGAGAAAACCAGGGAATTACAGTCCGGTTAGAGAGAGAGAGAGAAAATCAGGGAATTACAATCCGGTTAGAGAGAGAGAGAGAGAGAGAGAGAAAAAGAGAAAACCAGGGAGTTAAAGTCCGGTAAAAGAGAGAGAGAGAGAGAGAAAACCAGGGAATTACAGTCCGGTTAGAGAGAGATAGAAAACCGGGGAATTACAGTCCGGTTAGAGAGAGATAGAGAAAACCAGGGAATTACAGTCCGGTTATAGAGAGAGAGGGAGAGAAAACCAGGGAATTACATTCTGGTGAGAGAGAGAGAAAACCAGGGAATTACAGTCCGGTTAGAGAGAGAGAGAGAACCAGTGAATTACACTCCGGTTAGAGAGCGAGAGAGAGAGAGTGAAAACCAGGGAATTACAGTCTGGTTAGAGAGAGAGAGAAAGCCAGGGAATTAGCGTCCTGTTAGAGAGAGAGAGAGAGAGAGAAAACCAGGGAATTACAATCCGGTTTGAGAGAGAGAGAAAACCAGGGAATTACAGTCCGGTTTGAGAGAGAGAGAAAACCAGGGAATTACAGTCCGGTTTGAGAGAGAGAGAGAGAGAGGCAGAGCGAGAAAACCAGGGAATTACAGTCCGGTTAGAGAGAGAGAGAGAGAGAGAGAGGAAACCAGGGAAGTACAGTCCGGTTAGAGAGAGAGAGAAAGAGAAAACCAGGGAGTTAAAGTCCGGTAAAAGAGAGAGAGAGAAAACCAGGGAATTACAGTCCGGTTAGGAAGAGAGAGAGAGAGAGAGAGAAAAACAGGGAATTACAGTCCGGTTAGTGAGAGAGATAAAACCAGGGAATTACCGTCCGGTTAGAGAGAGAGAGAGAGAGAAAACCAGGGAATTACAGTCTGGTGAGAGCGAGAGAGAGAGATAGAGAGAAAACCAGGGAATTACAGTCCGGTTAGAGAGCGAGAGAGAGAGAGAGAGAAAAACAGGGAATTACAGTCCGGTAAAAGAGAGAGAGAGAAAACCAGGGAATTACAGTCCGGTTAGGAAGAGAGAGAGAGAGAGAGAGAAAAACAGGGAATTACAGTCCGGTTAGTGAGAGAGATAAAACCAGGGAATTACCGTCCGGTTAGAGAGAGAGAGAAAACCAGGGAATTACAGTCTGGTGAGAGCGAGAGAGAGAGATAGAGAGAAAACCAGGGAATTACAGTCCGGTTAGAGAGCGAGAGAGAGAGAGAAAACCAGGGAAGTACAGTCCGGTTAGAGAGAGAGAGAAAACCAGGGAATTACAGTCCGGTTAGAAAGAGAGAGAGAGGAAACCAGGGAAGTACAGTCCGGTTAGAGAGAGAGAGAGAGAGAGAGAGAGAGAGGGAGAAAACCAGGGAATTACAGTCCGGGTAGAGAGACAGAGAGAAAACCAGGGAATTACAGTCCGGGTAGAGAGACAGAGAGAAAACCAGAATTATAGTCCTGTTATTGAGAGAGTGAGAGAAAACCGGGGAATTACAGTCCGGTTAGAGAGAGAGAGAGAAAACCAGGGAATTACAGTCCGGTAAAAGAGAGCGAGAGAGAGAGAGAAAACCAGGGAATTACAGTCCGGTTAGAGAGAGAGAAAGAAAACCTGGGAATTACAGTCCGGTTAGAGAGAGAGAGAGAGAGAGAAAGAGAAAACCAGGGAATTACAGTCCGGTCATTGAGAGAGAGAGAGAGAGAGAAAATCAGGGAATTATAGTCCGGTTAGAGAGAGAGAGAGAGAGAAAACCAGGGAATTACATTCTGGTGAGAGAGAGAGAAAACCAGGGAATTACAGTCCGGTTCGAGAGAGAGAGAAAACCAGGGAATTACAGTCCGGTTATAGAGAGAGAGAGAGAAAACCAGGGAATTACAGTCCGGTTAGAAAGAGAGAATGAAAACCTGGGCATTACAGTCCGGTTCTAGAGAGAGGAAACCAGGGAAGTACAGTCCGGTTAGAGAGAGAGAGAGAGAGAGAAAAACAGGGAATTACCGTCCGGTTAGAGAGAGAGAGAAAGAGAAAACCAGGGAGTTTAAAGTCCGGTAAAAGAGAGAGAGAGAGAGAGAGAAAAACAGGGAATTACAGTCCGGTTAGAGAGAGAGAGAAAAACAGGGAATTACAGTCCGGTTAGAGAGAGAGAGAAAAACAGGGAATTACCGTCCGGTTAGAGAGAGAAAACCAGGGAATTACCGTCCGGTTAGAGTTAGAGAGGAGAGAGAGAAAACCAGGGAATTACAGTCCTGGTAGAGAGAGAGAGAGAGAGAGGCAGAGCGAGAAAACCAGGGAATTACAGTCCGGTTAGAGAGAGAGAGAAAACCTGGGAATTACAGTCCGGTGAGAGAGAGAGAGAAAGCCAGGGAATTACCGCCCGGTTAGAGAGAGAGAGAGAAAGAGAAAACCAGGGAGTTAAAGTCCGGTAAAAGAGAGAGAGAGAAAACCAGGGAATTAAAGTCCGGTTAGAGAGCGAGAGAGAGAGAGAGAAAACCAGGGAATTACAGTCCGGTTAGAAAGAGAGAGAATGAAAACCTGGGCATTACAGTCCGGTTCTAGAGAGAGAGAGAGGAAACCAGGGAAGTACAGTCCGGTTAGAGAGAGAGAGAGAAAGAGAAAACCAGGGAGTTAAAGTCCGGTAAAAGAGAGTGAGAGAGAGAAAACCAGGGAATTATAGTCCTGTTAGAGAGAGAAAACCGTGGATTTACAGTCCGGTTAGAGAGAGAGAAAACCAGGGAATTACAGTCCGGTTAGAGAAAGAGAAAACCAGGGAATTACAGTCCGGTTAGAGAGAGAGAGAAAGCCAGGGAATTAGCGTCCTGTTAGAGAGAGAGAGAAAAAGAGAAAACCAGGGAGTTAAAGTCCGGTAAAAGAGAGAGAGAGAAAACCAGGGAATTACAGTCCGGGTAGAGAGACAGAGAGAAAACCAGAATTATAGTCCTGTTATTGAGAGAGTGAGAGAAAACCGGGGAATTACATTCCGGTTAGTGAGAGAGAAGAAAACCAGGGAATTACAGTCCGGTTAGAGAGAGAGAGAAAGAGAAAACCTGGGAATTACAGTCCGGTTAGAGAGAGAAAATCAGGGAATTATCGTCCGGTTAGAGAGAGAGAGAGAAAACCAGGGAATTACATTCTGGTGAGAGAGAGAGAAAACCAGGGAATTACAGTCCGGTTAGAGAGAGAGAGAAAACCCTGGAATTACAGTCTGGTTCGAGAGAGAGAGAAAACTAGGGAATTACAGTCCGGTTCGAGAGAGAGAGAGAGAATGAATACCTGGGAATTAAAGTCCGGTTAAAGAGAGAGAGAAAGAGAAAACCAGGGAATTACAGTCCGGTCATTGAGAGAGAGAGAGGGAGAGAAAACCAGGGAATTACAGTCCGGTTAGAGAGAGATAGAAAACCGGGGAATTACAGTCCGGTTAGAGAGAGATAGAGAAAACCAGGGAATTACAGTCCGGTTATAGAGAGAGAGGGAGAGAAAACCAGGGAATTTCTGTCCGTTAGAGAGAGAAAACCGGGGAATTACAGTCCGCTTAGAGAGAGAGAAAACCCTGGAATTACAGTCTGGTTCGAGAGAGAGAGATAAAACCAGGGAATTACAGTCCGGTTCGAGAGAGAGAGAGAGAGAGAGAGAGAGAAAACTAGGGAATTACAGTCCGGTTAAAGAGAGAGAGAGAGAAAACTAGGGAATTACAGTCCAGTTAGAGAGAGAGAGAGAGAAAACCAGGGAATTACACTCCGGTTATTGAGAGAGAGAGAGAGAGAGAAAACCAGGGAATTACAGTCCGGTTAGAGAGAGAGAGGCAGAGAGAGAAAACCAGGGAATTACATTCCGGTTAGAGAGAGAGAGAGAAAACCAGGGAATTACAGTCCGGTTCTAGAGAGAGAGAGAGGAAACCAGGGAAGTACAGTCCGGTTAGAGAGAGAGAGAAAGAGAAAACCAGGGAATTACAGTCCGGTTAGGGAGAGAGAGAGAGAGAGAAAAACAGGGAATTACAGTCCGGTTAGTGAGAGAGATAAAACCAGGGAATTACAGTCCGGTTAGAGAGAGAGAGAAAAACAGGGAATTACCGTCCGGTTAGAGAGAGAAAACCAGGGAATTACCGTCCGGTTAGAGTTAGAGAGAGAGAGAGAGAGAGAGAGAGTGAAAACCTGGGCATTACAGTCCGGTTCTAGAGAGAGAGAGAGAGAGGAAACCAGGGAAGTACAGTCCGGTTAGAGAGAGAGAGAAAAACAGGGAATTACAGTCTGGTTGGAGAGAGAGAGAGAGAGAGAAAACCAGGGAATTACAGTCCGGTTAGAAAGAGAGAGAGAGGAAACCAGGGAATTACAGTCCGGTTAGAGTTAGAGAGAGAGAAAGCCAGGGAATTAGCGTCCTGTTAGAGAGAGAGAGAGAGAAAAAGAGAAAACCAGGGAATTACAGTCCGGTAAAAGAGAGCGAGAGAGAGAGAGAGAAAGCCAGGGAATTACAGTCCGGTTAGTGAGAGAGAGAGAGAGAAAACCGGGGAATTACAGTCCGGTTAGAGAGAGAGAGAAAACCAGGGAATTACAGTCCGGTAAAAGAGAGCGAGAGAGAGAGAGAGAGAAAACCAGGGAATTACAGTCCGGTTAGTGAGAGAGAAGAAAACCAGGGAATTACAGTCCGGTTAGAGAGAGAGAGAAAGAGAAAACCAGGGAATTACAGTCCGGTTAGAGAGAGAAAACCAGGGAATTACAGTCCGGTTCGAGAGAGAGAGAAAACTAGGGAATTACAGTCCGGTTCGAGAGAGAGAGAGAGAGAAAACCAGGGAATTACAGTCCGGTTCGAGAGAGAGAGAGAGAAAACCAGGGAATTACAGTCCGGTTCGAGAGAGAGAGAGAATGAATACCTGGGAATTAAAGTCCGGTTAAAGAGAGAGAGAGAGAAAACCAGGGAATTACAGTCCGGTTAGTGAGAGAGAAGAAAACCAGGGAATTACAGTCCGGTTAGAGAGAGAGAGAAAGAGAAAACCAGGGAATTACAGTCCGGTTAGAGAGAGAAAACCAGGGAATTACAGTCCGGTTCGAGAGAGAGAGAAAACTAGGGAATTACAGTCCGGTTCGAGAGAGAGAGAGAGAGAAAACCAGGGAATTACAGTCCGGTTCGAGAGAGAGAGAGAGAAAACCAGGGAATTACAGTCCGGTTCGAGAGAGAGAGAGAATGAATACCTGGGAATTAAAGTCCGGTTAAAGAGAGAGAGAGAGAAAACTAGGGAATTACAGTCCGGTTAGAGAGAGAGAGAAAACTAGGGAATTATCGTCCGGTTAGAGAGAGAGAGAAAACCAGGGATTTACAGTCCGGTTAGAGAGAAAGAGAGAGAAAAAGAGAAAACCAGGGAGTTAAAGTCCGGTAAAAGAGAGAGAGGGAGAGAAAACCAGGGAATTACAGTCCGGTTAGAGAGAGAGAGAGAACCAGGGAATTATCGTCCGGTTAGAGAGAGAGAGAGAAAACCAGGGAATTACAGTCCGGTTAGAGAGAAAGAGAGAGAGAAAACCAGGGAGTTAAAGTCCGGTAAAAGAGAGAGAGAGAGAGAAAACCAGGGAATTACAGTCCGGGTAGAGAGAGACAGAGGGAGAGAAAACCAGGGAATTACAGTCCGGTTAGAGAGAGAGAGAGGGAGAGAAAACCAGGGAATTACAGTCCGGTTAGAGAGAGATAGAAAACCAGGGAATTACAGTCCGGTTAGAGAGAGAGAGAGAGAGAGAGAGAGAGAAAACCAGGGAATTACAGTCCGGTTAGAGAGAGATAGAGAGAGAGAGAGAAAAAAAACCAGGGAAATACTGTCCGGTTAGAGAGAGAGAGAGAGAAAACCAGGGAATTACAGTCCGGTTAGAGAGAGATAGAGAGAGAGAGAGAAAAAAAACCAGGGAAATACTGTCCGGTTAGAGAGAGAGAGAGAGAGAAAAACAGGGAATTACAGTCTGGTGAGAGAGAGAGAGAACCAGGGAATTACAGTCCGGTTAGAGAGGGAGAGAAAACCAGGGAATTACAGTCCGGTGAAAGAGAGAGAGGGAGAGAAAACCAGTGAATTACAGTCCGGTTAGAGAGCGAGAGAAAGAGAAAACCAGGGAATTACAGTCTGGTTAGAGAGAGAGAGAGAGAGAGAAAACCAGGGAATTACAATCCGGTTAGAGAGAGAGAGAGAGAAAGCCAGGGAATTAGCGTCCTGTTAGAGAGAGAGAGAGAGAAAAAGAGAGAGGGAGAAAACCAGGGAATTACAGTCCGGGTAGAGAGAGAGAGAGAGAAAACCCGGGAATTACAATCCGGTTCGAGAGAGAGAGAAAACCAGGGAATTACAGTACGGTTAGAGAGAGAGAAAACCAGGGAATTACAGTCCGGTTTGAGAGAGAGAGAGAGAGGCAGAGCGAGAAAACCAGGGAATTACAGTCCGGTTAGAGAGAGAGAGAAAACCAGGGAATTACAGTCCGGTTAGAGAGAGAGAGAGAAAGAGAAAACCAGGGAGTTAAAGTCCGGGAAAAGAGAGAGGGAGAGAGAGAGAAAACCAGGGAATTATAGTCCGGTTAGAGAGAGAGAGAGAGGAAACCAGGGAAGTACAGTCCGGTTAGAGAGAGAGAGAGAAAAACAGGGAATTACCGTCCGGTTAGAGAGAGAGAGAAAGAGAAAACCAGGGAGTTAAAGTCCGGTAAATGAGAGAGAGAGAGAGAGAAAACCAGGGAATTACAGTCCGGTTAGGGGGAGAGAGAGAGAGAGAGAGAAAAACAGGGAATTACAGTCCGGTTAGTGAGAGAGATAAAACCAGGGAATTACCGTCCAGTTAGAGAGAGAAAACCAGAGAATTACCGTCCGGTTAGAGTTAGAGAGAGAGAGAGAGAGAAAACCAGGGAATTACAGTCCGGTTAGAGAGAGAGAGAGAGAGAGAAAACCAGGGAATTACAGTCCGGTTAGAGAGAGAGAATGAGAGAGAGAGAGAAAGCCAGGGAATTACCGCCCGGTTAGAGAGAGAGAGAGAGAGAGAAAGAGAAAACCAGGGAATTAAAGTCCGGTTAGAGAGCGAGAGAGAGAGAGAAAACCAGGGAAGTACAGTCCGGTTAGAGAGAGAGAGAAAAACAGGGAATTACAGTCTGGTTAGAGAGAGAGAGAGAGAGAAAACCAGGGAATTACAGTCCGGTTAGAAAGAGAGAGAATGAAAACCTGGGCATTACAGTCCGGTTATAGAGAGAGAGAGAGGAAACCAGGGAAGTACAGTCCGGTTAGAGAGAGAGAAAGAGAAAACCAGGGAGTTAAAGTCCGGTAAAAGAGAGTGAGAGAGAGAAAACCAGGGAATTATAGTCCTGTTAGAGAGAGAAAACCGTGGATTTACAGTCCGGTTAGAGAGAGAGAAAACCAGGGAATTACAGTCCGGTTAGAGAAAGAGAAAACCAGGGAATTACAGTCCGGTTAGAGAGAGAGAGAAAGCCAGGGAATTAGCGTCCTGTTAGAGAGAGAGAGAAAAAGAGAAAACCAGGGAGTTAAAGTCCGGTAAAAGAGAGAGAGAGAAAACCAGGGAATTACAGTCCGGGTAGAGAGACAGAGAGAAAACCAGAATTATAGTCCTGTTATTGAGAGAGTGAGAGAAAACCGGGGAATTACAGTCCGGTTAGTGAGAGAGAAGAAAACCAGGGAATTACAGTCCGGTTAGAGAGAGAGAGAGAAAACCTGGGAATTACAGTCCGGTTAGAGAGAGAGAGAAAGAGAAAACCTGGGAATTACAGTCCGGTTAGAGAGAGAGAGAAAGAGAAAACCAGGGAATTACAGTCCGGTTAGAGAGAGAAAATCAGGGAATTATCGTCCGGTTAGAGAGAGAGAGAGAAAACCAGGGAATTACATTCTGGTGAGAGAGAGAGAAAACCAGGGAATTACAGTCCGGTTCGAGAGAGAGAGAAAACCGGGGAATTACAGTCCGGTTAGAGAGAGAGAGAAAACCCTGGAATTACAGTCTGGTTCGAGAGAGAGAGAGAGAGAGAGAAACCCAGGGATTTACAGTCCGGTTCGAGAGAGAGAAAACTAGGGAATTACAGTCCGGTTCGAGAGAGAGAGAGAGAGAGAATGAATACCTGGGAATTAAAGTCCGGTTAAAGAGAGAGAGAAAGAGAAAACCAGGGAATTACAGTCCGGTCATTGAGAGAGAGAGAGAGAGAGAGAGAGAAAATCAGGGAATTACATTCTGGTGAGAGAGAGAGAAAACCAGGGAATTACAGTCCGGTTCGAGAGAGAGAGAGAGAGAAAACCAGGGAATTAGTGTCCGGTTAGAGAGAGAAAACCGGGGAATTACAGTCCGCTTAGAGAGAGAGAAAACCCTGGAATTACAGTCTGCTTCGAGAGAGAGAGATAAAACCAGGGAATTACAGTCCGGTTCGAGAGAGAGAGAGAGAAAGAAAACCAGGGAATTACAGTCCGGTTAAAGAGAGTGAGAGAGAAAACTAGGGAATTACAGTCCAGTTAGAGAGAGAGAGAGAGAGAAAACTAGGGAATTACAGTCCGGGTAGAGAGACAGAGAGAAAACCTGGGAATTACAGTCCGGTAGAGAGAGAGAGAGAGAAAACCAGGGAATTACACTCCGGTTATTGAGAAAGAGAGAGAGAGAGAAAACCAGGGAATTACAGTCCGGTTAGAGAGAGAGAGGCAGAGAGAGAAAACCAGGGAATTACAGTCCGGTTAGAGAGAGAGAGAGAAAAACAGGGAATTACCGTCCGGTTAGAGAGAGAGAGAAAGAGAAAACCAGGGAGTTAAAGTCCGGTAAAAGAGAGAGAGAGAGAGAAAACCAGGGAATTACAGTCCGGTTAGGGAGAGAGAGAAAAACAGGGAATTACCGTCCGTTTGAGAGAGAAAACCAGGGAATTACCGTCCGGTTAGAGTTAGAGAGAGAGAGAGAGAGAGAGAAAACCAGGGAATTATAGTCCGGTTAGAAAGAGAGAATGAAAACCTGGGCATTACAGTCCGGTTCTAGAGAGAGAGAGAAAAACAGGGAATTACCGTCCGGTTAGAGAGAGAGAGAGAGAGAGGAAACCAGGGAAGTACAGTCCGGTTAGAGAGAGAGAGAAAAACAGGGAATTACAGTCTGGTTGGAGAGAGAGAGAGAGAGAGAAAACCAGGGAATTACAGTCCGGTTAGAGAGAGAGAAAGCCAGGGAATTAGCGTCCTGTTAGAGAGAGAGAGAGAGAGAAAAAGAGAAAACCAGGGAATTACAGTCCGGTAAAAGAGAGAGAGAGAGAGAGAGACAAAACCAGGGAATTACAGTCCGGTTAGTGAGAGAGAGAGAGAGAAAACCGGGGAATTACAGTCCGGTTAGAGAGAGAGAGAAAACCAGGGAATTACAGTCCGGTAAAAGAGAGCGAGAGAGAGAGAGAGAGAAAACCAGGGAATTACAGTCCGGTTAGTGAGAGAGAAGAAAACCAGGGAATTACAGTCCGGTTAGAGAGAGAGAAAACTTGGGAATTACAGTCCGGTTAGAGAGAGAGAGAAAGAGAAAACCAGGGAATTACAGTCCGGTTAGAGAGAGAAAACCAGGGAATTACAGTCCGGTTCGAGAGAGAGAGAAAGAGAAAACCAGGGAATTACAGTCCGGTTAGAGAGAGAAAACCAGGGAATTACATTCTGGTGAGAGAGAGAGAAAACCAGGGAATTACAGTCCGGTTCGAGAGAGAGAGAGAGAGAAAACCAGGGAATTACTGTCCGGTTAGAGAGAGAAAACCGGGGAATTACAGTCCGCTTAGAGAGAGAGAGAGAGAAAACCCTGGAATTACAGTCTGGTTCGAGAGAGAGAGAAAACTAGGGAATTACAGTCCGGTTCGAGAGTGGGAGAGAGAGAGAAAACCAGGGAATTACAGTCCGGTTCGAGAGAGAGAGAGAGAAAACCAGGGAATTACAGTCCGGTTCGAGAGAGAGAGAGAATGAATACCTGGGAATTAAAGTCCGGTTAAAGAGAGAGAGAGAGAAAACTAGGGAATTACAGTCCGGTTAGAGAGAGAGAGAAAACTAGGGAATTATCGTCCGGTTAGAGAGAGAGAGAAAACCAGGGAATTACAGTCCGGTTAGAGAGAAAGAGAGAGAAAAAGAGAAAACCAGGGAGTTAAAGTCCGGTAAAAGAGAGAGAGGGAGAGATAACCAGGGAATTACAGTCCGGTTAGAGAGAAAGAGAGAACCAGGGAATTATCGTCCGGTTAGAGAGAGAGAGAGAAAACCAGGGAATTACAGTCTGGTTAGAGAGAAAGAGAGAGAGAAAACCAGGGAGTTAAAGTCCGGTAAAAGAGAGAGAGAGAGAGAAAACCAGGGAATTACAGTCCGGGTAGAGAGAGACAGAGGGAGAGAAAACCAGGGAATTACAGTCCGGTTAGAGAGAGAGAGAGGGAGAGAAAACCAGGGAATTACAGTCCGGTTAGAGAGAGATAGAAAACCAGGGAATTACAGTCCGGTTAGAGAGAGGGAGAGAGAGAGAGAGAAAACCAGGGAATTACAGTCCGGTTAGAGAGAGATAGAGAGAGAAAAAAAAACAGTGAAATACTGTCCGGTTAGAGAGAGAGAGAGAGAGAGAGAGAGAAAAACAGGGAATTACAGTCTGGTGAGAGAGAGAGAGAACCAGGGAATTACAGTCCGGTTAGAGAGGGAGAGAAAACCAGGGAATTAAAGTCCGGTTATAGAGAGAGAGGGAGAGAAAACCAGGGAATTACATTCTGGTGAGAGAGAGAGAAAACCAGGGAATTACAGTCCGGTTAGAGAGAGAGAGAGAACCAGTGAATTACACTCCGGTTAGAGAGCGAGAGAAAGTGAAAACCAGGGAGTTAAAGTCCGGTAAAAGAGAGAGAGAGAGTGAAAACCAGGGAATTACAGTCTGGTTAGAGAGAGAGAGAAAACCAGGGAATTACAATCCGGTTAGAGAGAGAGAGAGAAAGCCAGGGAATTAGCGTCCTGTTAGAGAGAAAAAGAGAGAGGGAGAAAACCAGGGAATTACAGTCCGGGTAGAGAGAGAGAGAGAGAAAACCCGGGAATTACAATCCGGTTCGAGAGAGAGAGAAAACCAGGGAATTACAGTACGGTTAGAGAGAGAGAAAACCAGGGAATTACAGTCCGGTTTGAGAGAGAGAGAGAGAGGCAGAGCGAGAAAACCAGGGAATTACAGTCCGGTTAGAGAGAGAGAGAAAACCAGGGAATTACAGTCCGGTTAGAGAGAGAGAGAGAAAGAGAAAACCAGGGAGTTAAAGTCCGGGAAAAGAGAGAGGGAGAGAGAGAGAAAACCAGGGAATTATAGTCCGGTTAGAGAGAGAGAGGAAACCAGGGAAGTACAGTCCGGTTAGAGAGAGAGAGAGAAAAACAGGGAATTACCGTCCGGTTAGAGAGAGAGAGAAAGAGAAAACCAGGGAGTTAAAGTCCGGTAAGTGAGAGAGAGAGAGAGAGAGAGAGAGAAAACCAGGGAATTACAGTCCGGTTAGGGAGAGAGAGAGAGAGAGAGAGAAAAACAGGGAATTACAGTCCGGTTAGTGAGAGAGATAAAACCAGGGAATTACCGTCCGGTTAGAGAGAGAAAACCAGAGAATTACCGTCCGGTTAGAGTTAGAGAGAGAGAGAGAGAGGGAAAACCAGGGAATTACAGTCCGGTTAGAGAGAGAGAATGAGAGAGAGAGAGAAAGCCAGGGAATTACCGCCCGGTTAGAGAGAGAGAGAGAGAGAGAAAGAGAAAACCAGGGAATTAAAGTCCGGTTAGAGAGCGAGAGAGAGAGAGAAAACCAGGGAAGTACAGTCCGGTTAGAGAGAGAGAGAAAAACAGGGAATTACAGTCTGGTTAGAGAGAGAGAGAGAGAGAGAGAGAGAGAGAAAACCAGGGAATTACAGTCCGGTTAGAAAGAGAGAGAATGAAAACCTGGGCATTACAGTCCGGTTATAGAGAGAGAGAGAGGAAACCAGGGAAGTACAGTCCGGTTAGAGAGAGAGAAAGAGAAAACCAGGGAGTTAAAGTCCGGTAAAAGAGAGTGAGAGAGAGAAAACCAGGGAATTATAGTCCTGTTAGAGAGAGAGAAAACCAGGGAATTACAGTCCGGTTAGAGAGAGAGAGAAAGCCAGGGAATTAGCGTCCTGTTAGAGAGAGAGAGGGAGAAAACCAGGGAATTACAGTCCGGGTAGAGAGACAGAGAGAAAACCAGAATTATAGTCCTGTTATTGAGAGAGTGAGAGAAAACCGGGGAATTACAGTCCGGTAAAAGAGAGCGAGAGAGAGATAAAACCAGGGAATTACAGTCCGGTTAGTGAGAGGGAAGAAAACCAGGGAATTACAGTCCGGTTAGAGAGAGAGAAAGAAAACCTGGGAATTACAGTCCGGTTAGAGAGAGAGAGAAAGAGAAAACCAGGGAATTACAGTCCGGTCATTGAGAGAGAGAGAGAGAGAAAATCAGGGAATTACAGTCCGGTTAGAGAGAGAACACCAGGGAATTATAGTCCGGTTAGAGAGAGAGAGAGAGAGAGAAAACCAGGGAATTACATTCTGGTGAGAGAGAGAGAAAACCAGGGAATTACAGTCCGGTTCGAGAGAGAGAGAGAGAAAAAACCAGGGAATTACTGTCCGGTTAGAGAGAGAAAACCGGGGAATTACAGTCTGCTTAGAGAGAGAGAGAGAGAAAACCCTGGAATTACAGTCTGGTTCGAGAGAGAGAGAGATAAAACCAGGGAATTACAGTCCGGTTAAAGAGAGAGAGAGAGAGAGAAAACTAGGGAATTACATTCCGGTTATTGAGAGAGAGAGAGAGAGAAAACCAGGGAACTACAGTCCGGTTAGAAAGAGAGAATGAAAACCTGGGCATTTCAGTCCGGTTCTAGAGAGAGAGAGAGAGGAAACCAGGGAAGTACAGTCCGGTTAGAGAGAGAGAGAGAGAGAGAAAAACAGGGAATTAGCGTCCGGTTAGAGAGAGAGAGAAAGAGAAAACCAGGGAGTTTAAAGTCCGGTAAAAGAGAGAGAGAGAGAGAGAGAGAAAAACAGGGAATTACAGTCCGGTTAGTGAGAGAGATAAAAACAGGGAATTACCGTCCGGTTAGAGTTAGAGAGAGAGAGAGAGAAAACCAGGGAATTACAGTCCGGTTTGAGAGAGTGAGAAAACCAGCGAATTACAGTCCTGGTAGAGAGAGAGAGAGAGAGAGAGAAAACCAGGGAATTACAGTCCGGCTAGAGAGAGAGAAAACCAGGGAATTACAGTCCGGTTAGAGAGAGAGAGAGAGAGAGAAAACCAGGGAATTACAGTCCGGTTAGAGAGAGAGAGAGAAAAACAGGGAATTAAAGTCCGGTTAGAGAGAGAGAGAGAAAGAGAGAAAGCCAGGGAATTACCGCCCAGTTAGAGAGAGAGAGAGAAAGAGAAAACCAGGGAGTTAAAGTCCGGTAAAAGAGAGAGAGAGAAAACCAGGGAATTAAAGTCCGGTTAGAGAGCGAGACAGAGAGAGAAAACCAGGGAATTACAGTCTGGTTAGAGAGAGAGAGAGAGAGAGAAAACCAGGGAATTACAGTCCGGTTAGAAAGAGAGAGAATGAAAACCTGGGCATTACAGTCCGGTTCTAGAGAGAGAGAGAGGAAACCAGGGAAGTACAGTCCGGTTAGAGAGAGAGAGAGAGAGAGAAAGAGAAAACCAGGGAGTTAAAGTCCGGTAAAAGAGAGTGAGAGAGAGAAAACCAGGGAATTATAGTCCTGTTTGAGAGAGAAAACCGTGGATTTACAGTCCGGTTAGAGAGAGAGAAAACCAGGGATTTACAGTCCGGTTAGAGAAAGAGAAAACCAGGGAATTACAGTCCGGTTAGAGAGAGAGAGAAAGCCAGGGAATTACAGTCCGGGTAGAGAGACAGAGAGAAAACCAGAATTATAGTCCTGTTATTGAGAGAGTGAGAGAAAACCGGGGAATTACAGTCCGGTTAGTGAGAGAGAAGAAAATCAGGGAATTACTGTCCGGTTAGAGAGAGAGAGAGAAAACCTGGGAATTACAGTCCGGTTAGAGAGAGAGAGAAAGAGAAAACCTGGGAATTACAGTCCGGTTAGAGAGAGAGAGAAAGAGAAAACCAGGGAATTACAGTCCGGTTAGAGAGAGAAAATCAGGGAATTATCGTCCGGTTAGAGAGAGAGAGAGAAAACCAGGGAATTACATTCTGGTGAGAGAGAGAGAAAACCAGGGAATTACAGTCCGGTTCGAGAGAGAGAGAGAGAGAGAGAAAACCGGGGAATTACAGTCCGGTTAGAGAGAGAGAGAAAACCCTGGAATTACAGTCTGGTTCGAGAGAGAGAGAGAGAGAAACCCAGGGATTTACAGTCCGGTTCGAGAGAGAGAGAGAGAATGAATACCTGGGAATTAAAGTCCGGTTAAAGAGAGAGAGAAAGAGAAAACCAGGGAATTATAGTCCGGTCATTGAGAGAGAGAGAGAGAGAAAATCAGGGAATTACAGTCCGGTTAGAGAAAGGGAAAACCAGGGAATTACAGTCCGGTCATTGAGAGAGAGAGAGAGAGAGAGAAAATCAGGGAATTACATTCTGGTGAGAGAGAGAGAAAACCAGGGAATTACAGTCCGGTTCGAGAGAGAGAGAGAGAGAAAACCAGGGAATTACTGTCCGGTTAGAGAGAGAAAACCGGGGAATTACAGTCTGGTTCGAGAGAGAGAGAGAGAGATAAAACCAGGGAATTACAGTCCGGTTCGAGTGAGAGAGAGAGAGAGAAAAAACCAGGGAATTACAGTCCGGTTAAAGAGAGAGAGAGAGAAAACTAGGGAATTACAGTCCAGTTAGAGAGAGAGAGAGAGAAAACTAGGGAATTACAGTCCGGGTAGAGAGACAGAGAGAAAACCTGGGAATTACAGTCCGGTAGAGAGAGAGAGAGAGAAAACCAGGGAATTACACTCCGGTTATTGAGAGAGAGAGAGAAAACCAGGGAATTACAGTCCGGTTAGAGAGAGAGAGGCAGAGAGAGAAAACCAGGGAATTACATTCCGGTTAGAGAGAGAGAGAGAAAACCAGGGAATTACAGTCCGGTTCTAGAGAGAGAGAGAGGAAACCAGGGAAGTACAGTCCGGTTAGAGAGAGAGAGAGAAAAACAGGGAATTACCGTCCGGTTAGAGAGAGAGAGAAAGAGAAAACCAGGGAGTTAAAGTCCGGTAAAAGAGAGAGAGAGAGAGAAAACCAGGGAATTACAGTCCGGTTAGGGAGAGAGAGAGAGAGAGAAAAACAGGGAATTACAGTCCGGTTAGTGAGAGAAAACCAGGGAATTACCGTCCGGTTAGAGTTAGAGAGAGAGAGAGAGAGAGAGAAAACCAGGGAATTACAGTCCGGTTAGAAAGAGAGAATGAAAACCTGGGCATTACAGTCCGGTTCTAGAGAGAGAGAGAGAGGAAACCAGGGAAGTACAGTCCGGTTAGAGAGAGAGAGAAAAACAGGGAATTACAGTCTGGTTGGAGAGAGAGAGAGAGAGAAAACCAGGGAATTACAGTCCGGTTAGAAAGAGAGAGAGAGGAAACCAGGGAAGTACAGTCCGGTTAGAGAGAGAGAAAGAGAAAATCAGGGAGTTAAAGTCCGGTAAAAGAGAGTGAGAGAGAGAGAACCAGGGAATTACAGTCCGGTTAGAGAAAGAGAAAACCAGGGAATTACAGTCCGGTTAGAGTTAGAGAGAGAGAAAACCAGGGAATTACAGTCCGGTTAGAGAGAGAGAGAAAGCCAGGGAATTAGCGTCCTGTTAGAGAGAGAGAGAGAGAGAAAAAGAGAAAACCAGGGAGTTAAAGTCCGGTAAAAGAGAGAGAGAGTAAACCAGGGAATTACAGTCCGGTAAAAGAGAGCGAGAGAAAACCAGGGAATTACAGTCTGGTAAAAGAGAGCGAGAGAGAGAGAGAGAGAGAAAACCAGGGAATTACAGTCCGGTTAGAGAGAGAAAATCAGGGAATTATCGTCCGGTTAGAGAGAGAGAAAACCAGGGAATTACATTCTGGTGAGAGAGAGAGAAAACCAGGGAATTACAGTCCGGTTCGAGAGAGAGAGAGAGAGAAAACCAGGGAATTACTGTCCGGTTAGAGAGAGAAAACCGGGGAATTACAGTCCGCTTAGAGAGAGAGAGAGAGAAAACCCTGGAATTACAGTCTGGTTCGAGAGAGAGAGAAAACTAGGGAATTACAGTCCGGTTCGAGAGAGAGAGAGAGAGAAAACCAGGGAATTACAGTCCGGTTCGAGAGAGAGAGAGAATGAATACCTGGGAATTAAAGTCCGGTTAAAGAGAGAGAGAGAGAAAACTAGGGAATTACAGTCCGGTTAGAGAGAGAGAGAAAACTAGGGAATTACAGTCCGGGTCGAGAGACAGAGAGAAAACCTGGGAATTACAGTCCGGTTAGAGAGAGAGAGAAAACCAGGGAATTACAGTCCGGTTAGAGAGAGAGAGAGAGGAAACCAGGGAAGTACAGTCCGGTTAGAGAGAGAGAAAGAGAAAATCAGGGAGTTAAAAGTCCGGTAAAAGAGAGTGAGAGAGAGAGAACCAGGGAATTACAGTCCGGTTAGAGAAAGAGAAAACCAGGGAATTACAGTCCGGTTAGAGTTAGAGAGAGAGAAAACCAGGGAATTACAGTCCGGTTAGAGAGAGAGAGAAAGCCAGGGAATTAGCGTCCTGTTAGAGAGAGAGAGAGAGAAAAAGAGAAAACCAGGGAGTTAAAGTCCGGTAAAAGAGAGAGAGAGTAAACCAGGGAATTACAGTCCGGTAAATGAGAGCGAGAGAGAGAGAGAGAAAACCAGGGAATTACAGTCCGGGTAGAGAGACAGAGAGAAAACCAGAATTATAGTCCTGTTATTGAGAGAGTGAGAGAAAACCGGGGAATTACAGTCCGGTTAGTGAGAGAGAAGAAAACCAGGGAATGACTGTCCGGTTAGAGAGAGAGAGAGAAAACCTGGGAATTACAGTCCGGTTAGAGAGAGAGAGAAAGAGAAAACCTGGGAATTACAGTCCGGTTAGAGAGAGAGAGAAAGAGAAAACCAGGGAATTACAGTCCGGTTAGAGAGAGAAAATCAGGGAATTATCGTCCGGTTAGAGAGAGAGAGAGAAAACCAGGGAATTACATTCTGGTGAGAGAGAGAGAAAACCAGGGAATTACAGTCCGGTTCGAGATAGAGAGAGAGAGAGAAAACCGGGGAATTACAGTCCGGTTAGAGAGAGAGAGAGAGAGAAAACCAGGGAATTACAGTCCGGTTAGAGAGAAAGAGAGAGAAAAAGAGAAAACCAAGGAGTTAAAGTCCGGTAAAAGAGAGAGAGAGAGAGAGAGAGAAAACCAGGGAATTACCGTCCGGTTAGAGAGAGAGAGAGAGAGAAAACCAGGGAATTACAGTCCGGTTCGAGAGAGAGAAAGAGAAAACCAGGGAAATTATAGTCCGGTTAGAGAGAGAGAGAGAGCTAGAAAGCCAGGGAATTACCGTCCGGTTAGAGAGAGAGAGAGAAAAACAGGGAATTACAGTCCAGTTAGAGAGAGAGAGAAAACCAGGGAATTACAGTCCGGTTAGAGAGAGAGAGAGAGAGAGAAAAGCAGGGAATTACACTCCGGTTAGAGAGAGAGAGAGACAGAGAAAACCAGGGAATTACAGTCCGGTTAGAGAGAGAGAGAGAGAGAGAGAAAACCAGGGAATTACAGTCCGGTTAGAGAGAGAGAGAAAACCAGGGAATTACAGTCCGGTTAGAGAGAGAGAAAACCAGGGAATTACAGTCCGGTTAGAGAGAGAGAGAAAACCAGGGAATTACAGTCCGGTTAGAGAGAGAGAAAGAGAGAGAGAGAGAAAGCCAGGGAATTACCGCCCGGTTAGAGACAGAGAGAGAGAGAGAGAGAAAGAAAAAACCAGGGAATTACAGTCCGGTTAGAGAGAGCGAGAGAGAGAGAAAACCAGGGAATTACAGTCCGGTTAGAGAGAGAGAGAAAACCAGGGAATTACAGTCCGGTTAGAGACAGAGAGAGAGAGAGAGAGAAAGAGAAAACCAGGGAGTTAAAGTCCGGTAAAAGAGAAAGAGCGAGAGAAAACCAGGGAATTACAGTCCGGTTAGAGAGAGACAGAGGGAGAGAAAACCAGGGAATTACAGTCCGGTTAGAAAGAGAGAATGAAAACCTAGGCATTACAGTCCGGTTCTAGAGAGAGAGAGAGAGGAAACCAGGGAAGTACAGTCCGGTTAGAGAGAGAGAAAAACAGGGAATTACAGTCCGGTTAGAGAGAGAGAGAGAGAGAACCAGTGAATTACACTCCGGTTAGAGAGCGAGAGAAAGAGAAAACCAGGGAGTTAAAGTCCAGTAAAAGAGAGAGAGAGAGTGAGAGAGAGAAAACCAGGGAATTACAGTCTGGTTAGAGAGAGAGAGAGAAAACCAGGGAATTACAATCCGGTTAGAGAGAGAGAGTGAGAGAGAGAGAGAGAAAGCCAGGGAATTAGCGTCCTGTTAGAGAGAGAGAGAGAGAAAAAGAGGGGGAAAACCAGGGAATTACAGTCCGGGTAGAGAGACAGAGAGAAAACCAGAATTATAGTCCGGTTAGAGAGAGAGCGAGAGAGAGAGAAAACCAGGGAATTACAGTCCGGTTCGAGAGAGAGAGAAAACCAGGGAATTCCAGTCCGGTTAGAGAAAGAGAGAGAGAGATAAAAACAGGGAATTACCGTCCGGTTAGAGAGAGAAAACCAGGGAATTACCGTCCGGTTAGAGTTAGAGAGAGAGAGAGAGAAAACCAGGGAATTACAGTACGGTTAGAGAGAGAGAAAACCAGGGTATTACAGTCCGGTTTGAGAGAGAGAGAGAGAGAATACCAGTGAATTACACTCCGGTTAGAGAGCGAGAGAAAACCAGGGAATTACAGTCCGGTTAGAGAGAGAGAGAAAGAGAAAACCAGGGAGTTAAAGTCCGGTAAAAGAGAGAGGGAGAGAGAGAGAAAACCAGGGAATTACAGTCCGGATAGAGAGAGAGAGAGAGAGAGAGAAAACCAGGGGTTTAAAGTCCGGTTAGAGCGAGAGAGAGAGAGAGAGAGGAAACCAGGGAATTACAGTCCGGTTAGAGAGAGAGAGAAAACCAGGGAATTACAGTCCGGTTCGAGAGAGAGAAAGAGAAAACCAGGGAAATTATAGTCCGGTTAGAGAGAGAGAGAGAGAGAGAAAGCCAGGGAATTACAGTCCAGTTAGAGAGAGAGAGAAAACCAGGGAATTACAGTCCGGTTAGAGAGAGAGAGAGAGAGAAAAGCAGGGAATTACACTCCGGTTAGAGAGAGAGAGAGACAGAGAAAACCAGGGAATTACAGTCCGGTTAGAGAGAGAGAGAGTGAGAGAAAACCACGGAATTACAGTCCGGTTAGAGAGAGAGAGAAAACCAGGGAATTACAGTCCGGTTAGAGAGAGAGAGAGAGAGAGAGAAAACCAGGGAATTACAGTCCGGTTAGAGAGAGAGAGAAAACCAGGGAATTACAGTCCGGTTAGAGAGAGAGAAAGAGAGAGAGAGAGAAAGAGAAAACCAGGGAGTTAAAGTCCGGTAAAAGAGAGAGAGAGAGAGAGAAAACCAGGGAATTACAGTCCGGTTAGAGAGAGACAGAGGGAGAGAAAACCAGGGAATTACAGTCCGGTTAGAAAGAGAGAATGAAAACCTAGGCATTACAGTCCGGTTCTAGAGAGAGAGAGAGGAAACCAGGGAAGTACAGTCCGGTTAGAGAGAGAGAAAAACAGGGAATTACAGTCCGGTTAGAGAGAGAGAGAGAGAGAACCAGTGAATTACACTCCGGTTAGAGAGCGAGAGAAAGAGAAAACCAGGGAGTTAAAGTCCGGTAAAAGAGAGAGAGAGAGTGAGAGAGAGAAAACCAGGGAATTACAGTCTGGTTAGAGAGAGAGAGAGAAAACCAGGGAATTACTGTCCGGTTAGAGAGAGAAAACCGGGGAATTACAGTCTGGTTCGAGAGAGAGAGAGAGAGATAAAACCAGGGAATTACAGTCCGGTTCGAGTGAGAGAGAGAGAGAGAAAAAACCAGGGAATTACAGTCCGGTTAAAGAGAGAGAGAGAGAAAACTAGGGAATTACAGTCCAGTTAGAGAGAGAGAGAGAGAAAACTAGGGAATTACAGTCCGGGTAGAGAGACAGAGAGAAAACCTGGGAATTACAGTCCGGTAGAGAGAGAGAGAGAGAAAACCAGGGAATTACACTCCGGTTATTGAGAGAGAGAGAGAAAACCAGGGAATTACAGTCCGGTTAGAGAGAGAGAGGCAGAGAGAGAAAACCAGGGAATTACATTCCGGTTAGAGAGAGAGAGAGAAAACCAGGGAATTACAGTCCGGTTCTAGAGAGAGAGAGAGGAAACCAGGGAAGTACAGTCCGGTTAGAGAGAGAGAGAGAAAAACAGGGAATTACCGTCCGGTTAGAGAGAGAGAGAAAGAGAAAACCAGGGAGTTAAAGTCCGGTAAAAGAGAGAGAGAGAGAGAAAACCAGGGAATTACAGTCCGGTTAGGGAGAGAGAGAGAGAGAGAAAAACAGGGAATTACAGTCCGGTTAGTGAGAGAAAACCAGGGAATTACCGTCCGGTTAGAGTTAGAGAGAGAGAGAGAGAGAGAGAAAACCAGGGAATTACAGTCCGGTTAGAAAGAGAGAATGAAAACCTGGGCATTACAGTCCGGTTCTAGAGAGAGAGAGAGAGGAAACCAGGGAAGTACAGTCCGGTTAGAGAGAGAGAGAAAAACAGGGAATTACAGTCTGGTTGGAGAGAGAGAGAGAGAGAAAACCAGGGAATTACAGTCCGGTTAGAAAGAGAGAGAGAGGAAACCAGGGAAGTACAGTCCGGTTAGAGAGAGAGAAAGAGAAAATCAGGGAGTTAAAGTCCGGTAAAAGAGAGTGAGAGAGAGAGAACCAGGGAATTACAGTCCGGTTAGAGAAAGAGAAAACCAGGGAATTACAGTCCGGTTAGAGTTAGAGAGAGAGAAAACCAGGGAATTACAGTCCGGTTAGAGAGAGAGAGAAAGCCAGGGAATTAGCGTCCTGTTAGAGAGAGAGAGAGAGAGAAAAAGAGAAAACCAGGGAGTTAAAGTCCGGTAAAAGAGAGAGAGTAAACCAGGGAATTACAGTCCGGTAAAAGAGAGCGAGAGAAAACCAGGGAATTACAGTCTGGTAAAAGAGAGCGAGAGAGAGAGAGAGAGAGAAAACCAGGGAATTACAGTCCGGTTAGAGAGAGAAAATCAGGGAATTATCGTCCGGTTAGAGAGAGAGAAAACCAGGGAATTACATTCTGGTGAGAGAGAGAGAAAACCAGGGAATTACAGTCCGGTTCGAGAGAGAGAGAGAGAGAAAACCAGGGAATTACTGTCCGGTTAGAGAGAGAAAACCGGGGAATTACAGTCCGCTTAGAGAGAGAGAGAGAGAAAACCCTGGAATTACAGTCTGGTTCGAGAGAGAGAGAAAACTAGGGAATTACAGTCCGGTTCGAGAGAGAGAGAGAGAGAAAACCAGGGAATTACAGTCCGGTTCGAGAGAGAGAGAGAATGAATACCTGGGAATTAAAGTCCGGTTAAAGAGAGAGAGAGAGAAAACTAGGGAATTACAGTCCGGTTAGAGAGAGAGAGAAAACTAGGGAATTACAGTCCGGGTCGAGAGACAGAGAGAAAACCTGGGAATTACAGTCCGGTTAGAGAGAGAGAGAAAACCAGGGAATTACAGTCCGGTTAGAGAGAGAGAGAGAGGAAACCAGGGAAGTACAGTCCGGTTAGAGAGAGAGAAAGAGAAAATCAGGGAGTTAAAAGTCCGGTAAAAGAGAGTGAGAGAGAGAGAACCAGGGAATTACAGTCCGGTTAGAGAAAGAGAAAACCAGGGAATTACAGTCCGGTTAGAGTTAGAGAGAGAGAAAACCAGGGAATTACAGTCCGGTTAGAGAGAGAGAGAAAGCCAGGGAATTAGCGTCCTGTTAGAGAGAGAGAGAGAGAAAAAGAGAAAACCAGGGAGTTAAAGTCCGGTAAAAGAGAGAGAGAGTAAACCAGGGAATTACAGTCCGGTAAATGAGAGCGAGAGAGAGAGAGAGAAAACCAGGGAATTACAGTCCGGGTAGAGAGACAGAGAGAAAACCAGAATTATAGTCCTGTTATTGAGAGAGTGAGAGAAAACCGGGGAATTACAGTCCGGTTAGTGAGAGAGAAGAAAACCAGGGAATGACTGTCCGGTTAGAGAGAGAGAGAGAAAACCTGGGAATTACAGTCCGGTTAGAGAGAGAGAGAAAGAGAAAACCTGGGAATTACAGTCCGGTTAGAGAGAGAGAGAAAGAGAAAACCAGGGAATTACAGTCCGGTTAGAGAGAGAAAATCAGGGAATTATCGTCCGGTTAGAGAGAGAGAGAGAAAACCAGGGAATTACATTCTGGTGAGAGAGAGAGAAAACCAGGGAATTACAGTCCGGTTCGAGATAGAGAGAGAGAGAGAAAACCGGGGAATTACAGTCCGGTTAGAGAGAGAGAGAGAGAGAAAACCAGGGAATTACAGTCCGGTTAGAGAGAAAGAGAGAGAAAAAGAGAAAACCAAGGAGTTAAAGTCCGGTAAAAGAGAGAGAGAGAGAGAGAGAGAAAACCAGGGAATTACCGTCCGGTTAGAGAGAGAGAGAGAGAGAAAACCAGGGAATTACAGTCCGGTTCGAGAGAGAGAAAGAGAAAACCAGGGAAATTATAGTCCGGTTAGAGAGAGAGAGAGAGCTAGAAAGCCAGGGAATTACCGTCCGGTTAGAGAGAGAGAGAGAAAAACAGGGAATTACAGTCCAGTTAGAGAGAGAGAGAAAACCAGGGAATTACAGTCCGGTTAGAGAGAGAGAGAGAGAGAGAAAAGCAGGGAATTACACTCCGGTTAGAGAGAGAGAGAGACAGAGAAAACCAGGGAATTACAGTCCGGTTAGAGAGAGAGAGAGAGAGAGAGAAAACCAGGGAATTACAGTCCGGTTAGAGAGAGAGAGAAAACCAGGGAATTACAGTCCGGTTAGAGAGAGAGAAAACCAGGGAATTACAGTCCGGTTAGAGAGAGAGAGAAAACCAGGGAATTACAGTCCGGTTAGAGAGAGAGAAAGAGAGAGAGAGAGAAAGCCAGGGAATTACCGCCCGGTTAGAGACAGAGAGAGAGAGAGAGAGAAAGAAAAAACCAGGGAATTACAGTCCGGTTAGAGAGAGCGAGAGAGAGAGAAAACCAGGGAATTACAGTCCGGTTAGAGAGAGAGAGAAAACCAGGGAATTACAGTCCGGTTAGAGACAGAGAGAGAGAGAGAGAGAAAGAGAAAACCAGGGAGTTAAAGTCCGGTAAAAGAGAAAGAGCGAGAGAAAACCAGGGAATTACAGTCCGGTTAGAGAGAGACAGAGGGAGAGAAAACCAGGGAATTACAGTCCGGTTAGAAAGAGAGAATGAAAACCTAGGCATTACAGTCCGGTTCTAGAGAGAGAGAGAGGAAACCAGGGAAGTACAGTCCGGTTAGAGAGAGAGAAAAACAGGGAATTACAGTCCGGTTAGAGAGAGAGAGAGAGAGAACCAGTGAATTACACTCCGGTTAGAGAGCGAGAGAAAGAGAAAACCAGGGAGTTAAAGTCCAGTAAAAGAGAGAGAGAGAGTGAGAGAGAGAAAACCAGGGAATTACAGTCTGGTTAGAGAGAGAGAGAGAAAACCAGGGAATTACAATCCGGTTAGAGAGAGAGAGTGAGAGAGAGAGAGAGAAAGCCAGGGAATTAGCGTCCTGTTAGAGAGAGAGAGAGAGAAAAAGAGGGGGAAAACCAGGGAATTACAGTCCGGGTAGAGAGACAGAGAGAAAACCAGAATTATAGTCCGGTTAGAGAGAGAGCGAGAGAGAGAGAAAACCAGGGAATTACAGTCCGGTTCGAGAGAGAGAGAAAACCAGGGAATTCCAGTCCGGTTAGAGAAAGAGAGAGAGAGATAAAAACAGGGAATTACCGTCCGGTTAGAGAGAGAAAACCAGGGAATTACCGTCCGGTTAGAGTTAGAGAGAGAGAGAGAGAAAACCAGGGAATTACAGTACGGTTAGAGAGAGAGAAAACCAGGGTATTACAGTCCGGTTTGAGAGAGAGAGAGAGAGAATACCAGTGAATTACACTCCGGTTAGAGAGCGAGAGAAAACCAGGGAATTACAGTCCGGTTAGAGAGAGAGAGAAAGAGAAAACCAGGGAGTTAAAGTCCGGTAAAAGAGAGAGGGAGAGAGAGAGAAAACCAGGGAATTACAGTCCGGATAGAGAGAGAGAGAGAGAGAGAGAAAACCAGGGGTTTAAAGTCCGGTTAGAGCGAGAGAGAGAGAGAGAGAGGAAACCAGGGAATTACAGTCCGGTTAGAGAGAGAGAGAAAACCAGGGAATTACAGTCCGGTTCGAGAGAGAGAAAGAGAAAACCAGGGAAATTATAGTCCGGTTAGAGAGAGAGAGAGAGAGAGAAAGCCAGGGAATTACAGTCCAGTTAGAGAGAGAGAGAAAACCAGGGAATTACAGTCCGGTTAGAGAGAGAGAGAGAGAGAAAAGCAGGGAATTACACTCCGGTTAGAGAGAGAGAGAGACAGAGAAAACCAGGGAATTACAGTCCGGTTAGAGAGAGAGAGAGTGAGAGAAAACCACGGAATTACAGTCCGGTTAGAGAGAGAGAGAAAACCAGGGAATTACAGTCCGGTTAGAGAGAGAGAGAGAGAGAGAGAAAACCAGGGAATTACAGTCCGGTTAGAGAGAGAGAGAAAACCAGGGAATTACAGTCCGGTTAGAGAGAGAGAAAGAGAGAGAGAGAGAAAGAGAAAACCAGGGAGTTAAAGTCCGGTAAAAGAGAGAGAGAGAGAGAGAAAACCAGGGAATTACAGTCCGGTTAGAGAGAGACAGAGGGAGAGAAAACCAGGGAATTACAGTCCGGTTAGAAAGAGAGAATGAAAACCTAGGCATTACAGTCCGGTTCTAGAGAGAGAGAGAGGAAACCAGGGAAGTACAGTCCGGTTAGAGAGAGAGAAAAACAGGGAATTACAGTCCGGTTAGAGAGAGAGAGAGAGAGAACCAGTGAATTACACTCCGGTTAGAGAGCGAGAGAAAGAGAAAACCAGGGAGTTAAAGTCCGGTAAAAGAGAGAGAGAGAGTGAGAGAGAGAAAACCAGGGAATTACAGTCTGGTTAGAGAGAGAGAGAGAAAACCAGGGAATTACAATCCGGTTAGAGAGAGAGAGTGAGAGAGAGAGAGAGAAAGCCAGGGAATTAGCGTCCTGTTAGAGAGAGAGAGAGAGAAAAAGAGGGAGAAAACCAGGGAATTACAGTCCGGGTAGAGAGACAGAGAGAAAACCAGAATTATAGTCCGGTTAGAGAGAGAGCGAGAGAGAGAGAAAACTAGGGAATTACAGTCCGGTAAAAGAGAGCGAGAGAGAGAGAAAACCCGAGAATTATAGTCCGGTTAGTGAGAGAGAGAGAAAACCCGGGAATTACAATCCGGTTCGAGAGAGAGAGAAAACCAGGGAATTCCAGTCCGGTTAGAGAAAGAGAGAGAGAAAACCAGGGAATTACAGTCCGGTTCGAGAGAGAGAGAAAACCAGGGAATTCCAGTCCGGTTAGAGAAAGAGAGAGAGAGATAAAAACAGGGAATTACCGTCCGGTTAGAGAGAGAAAACCAGGGAATTACCGTCCGGTTAGAGTTAGAGAGAGAGAGAGAGAAAACCAGGGAATTACAGTACGGTTAGAGAGAGAGAAAACCAGGGAATTACAGTCCGGTTTGAGAGAGAGAGAGAGAGAGAATACCAGTGAATTACACTCCGGTTAGAGAGCGAGAGAAAGAGAAAACCAGGGAGTTAAAGTCCGGTAAAAGAGAGAGGGAGAGAGAGAGAAAACCAGGGAATTACAGTCCGGATAGAGAGAGAGAGAGAGAAAACCAGGGAATTAAAGTCCGGTTAGAGCGAGAGAGAGAGAGAGAGAGGAAACCAGGGAATTACAGTCCGGTTAGAGAGAGAGAGAGAGAGAAAACCAGGGAATTACAGTCCGGTTAGAAAGAGAGAATGAAAACCTGGGCATTATAGTCCGGTTCTAGAGAGAGAGAGGAAACCAGGGAAGTACAGTCCGGTTAGAGAGAGAGAGAGAAAAACAGGGAATTACCGTCCGGTTAGAGAGAGAGAGAGAGAGATAAAACCAGGGAATTACAGTCCGGTTAGAGAGAGAGAGAAAACCAGGGAATTACAGTCCGGTTAGAGTGAGAGAGAAAACCGGGGAATTACAGTCCGGTTAGAGAGAGAGAGAGAGAGAAAACCAGGGAATTACCGTCCGGTTAGAGAGAGAGAGAAAACCAGGGAATTACAGTCTGGTTAGAGAGAGAGAGAGAAAACCAGGGATTTACAGTCCGGTTAGAGAGAGAGAGAAAATCAGGGAATTACAGTCCGGTTCGAGAGAGAGAGAGAGAACAGGTGAATTACAGTCCGGTTAGAGAGAGAGAGAGAGAGAGAGAAAACCAGGGAATTACAGTCCGGTTAGAGAGAGAGAAAACCAGGGAATTACAGTCCGGTTCGAGAGAGAGAGAGAAAACCAGGGAATTACAGTCCGGTTAGAGAGAGAGAGTCACAGTGAGAAAACCAGGGAATTATAGTCCGGTTAGAGAGAGAGAGAGAGAGAAAAGCAGGGAATTACAGTCCGGTTCGAGAGAGAGAGAGAGAAAACCAGGGAATTACAGTCCGGTTAGAGAGAGAGAGACAGAGAGAAAACCAGGGAATTGCAGTCCGGTTAGAGAGAGAGAGAGAAAGAGAGAAAACCAGGGAATTTCAGTCTGGTGAGAGAGAGAGAGAAAGAGAGAGAAAACCAGGGAATTACATTCCGGTTAGAGAGAGAGAGAGAGAAAACCAGGGAACTACAGTCCGGTTAGAGAGAGAGAGAAAACCAGGGAATTACAGTCCGGTTCGATGGAGAGAGAGAGAGAGAAAACTAGGGAATTATAGTCCGGTTCGAGAGAGAGAGAGAGAGAGAGAGAGAAAACCAGGGAATTACAGTCCGGTTGGAGAGAGACAGAGAGAGAGAGAGAAAACCAGGGAATTACAGTCCGGTTCGAGAGAGAGAGAGAGAAAACCAGGGAATTACAGTCCGGTTGGAGAGAGAGAGAGAGAGAGAGAAAACCACGGAATTACAGTCCGATTAGAGAGAGAGAGAGAGAGAAAACCAGGGAATTACAGTCCGGTTAGAGAGAGAGAGAGAGAGAGAGAGAGAAAACCAGGGAATTACAGTCCGGTTAGAGAGAGAGAGAGAGAAAACCAGGGAATTACAGTCCGGTTAGAGAGAGAGAGAGAGAGAGAGAAAACCAGGGAATTACAGTCCGGTAAAAGAGAGAGAGAGAGTGAGAGAGAGAAAACCAGGGAATTACAATCCAGTTAGAGAGAGAGAGTGAGAGAGAGCGAGAGAAAGCCAGGGAATTAGCGTCCTGTGAGAGAGAGAGAGAGAGAAAAAGAGGGAGAAAACCAGGGAATTACAGTCCGGGTAGAGAGACAGAGAGAAAACCAGAATTATAGTCCGGTTAGAGAGAGAGCGAGAGAGGGAGAAAACCAGGGAATTACAGTCCGGTAAAAGAGAGCGAGAGAGAGAGAAAACCCGAGAATTATAGTCCGGTTAGTGAGAGAGAGAGAAAATCCGGGAATTACAATCCGGTTCGAGAGAGAGAGAAAACCAGGGAATTCCAGTCCGGTTAGAGAAAGAGAGAGAGAAAACCAGGGAATTATCGTCCGGTTAGAGAGAGAGAGAGAGAGAAAACCAGGGAATTACAGTCCGGTTCGAGAGAGAGAGAAAACCAGGGAATTCCAGTCCGGTTAGAGAAAGAGAGAGAGAGATAAAAACAGGGAATTACCGTCCGGTTAGAGAGAGAAAACCAGGGAATTACCGTCCAGTTAGAGTTAGAGAGAGAGAGAGAGAAAACCAGGGAATTACAGTACGGTTAGAGAGAGAGAAAACCAGGGAATTACAGTCCGGTTTGAGAGAGAGAGAGAGAGAATACCAGTGAATTACACTCCGGTTAGAGAGCGAGAGAAAACCAGGGAATTACAGTCCGGTTAGAGAGAGAGAGAAAGAGAAAACCAGGGAGTTAAAGTCCGGTAAAAGAGAGAGGGAGAGAGAGAGAAAACCAGGGAATTACAGTCCGGATAGAGAGAGAGAGAGAGAGAAAACCAGGGAATTAAAGTCCGGTTAGAGCGAGAGAGAGAGAGAGAGAGGAAACCAGGGAATTACAGTCCGGTTAGAGAGAGAGAGAGAGAGAAAACCAGGGAATTACAGTCCGGTTAGAAAGAGAGAATGAAAACCTGGGCATTATAGTCCGGTTCTAGAGAGAGAGAGGAAACCAGGGAAGTACAGTCCGGTTAGAGAGAGAGAGAGAAAAACAGGGAATTACCGTCCGGTTAGAGAGAGAGAGAGAGAGAGAGAGAAAACCAGGGAATTACAGTCCGGTTAGGGAGAGAGAGAGAGAGAAAGAAAAACAGGGAATTACAGTCCGGTTCGAGAGAGAGAAAGAGAAAACCAGGGAATTACTGTCCGGTTAGGGAGAGAGAGAGAGAGAAAGAAAAACAGGGAATTACAGTCCGGTTAGAGAGAGAGAGAAAACCAGGGAATTACTGTCCGGTTAGTGAGAGAGAGAAAACCAGGGAATTACAGTCCGGTTAGAGAGAGAGAGAAAACCAGGGAATTACAGTCCGGTTAGAGAGAGAGAAAGAGAAAACCAGGGAATTACAGTCCGGTTAGAGAGAGAGAGAAAACCAGGGAATTACAGTCCGGTTAGAGTGAGAGAGAAAACCAGGGAATTACATTCCGGTTAGAGAGAGAGAGAGAGAGAGAAAACCAGGGAATTACAGTCCGGTTAGAGAGAGAAATACAGGGAATTACAGTCCAGTTAGAGAGAGAGAAAACCAGGGAATTACAGTCCGGTTAGAGAGAGAGAGAGAGAGAGAGAGAAAACCAGGGAATTACAGTCCGGTAGAGAGAAAGAGAGAGCGAGAAAACCAGGGAATTATAGTCCGGTTAGAGAGAGAGAGAGAAAACCGGGGAATTACAGTCCGGTTAGAGAGAGAGAGAGAGAGAGAAAACCAGGAAGTTACAGTCCGGTTAGAGAGAGAGAGAAAACCAGGGAATTACAGTGCGGTTAGAGAGAAAGAGAGAGAGAAAACCAGGGAATTACAGTCCGGTTAGAGAGAGAGAGAGAGATAAAACCAGGGAATTACAGTCCGGTTAGAGAGAGAGAGAGAGAGAGATAAAACCAGGGAATTACAGTCCGGTTAGAGAGAGAGAGAAAACCAGGGAATTACAGTCCGGTTAGAGAGAGAGAGAAAACCGGGGAATTACAGTCCGGTTAGAGAGAGAGAGAGAAAACCAGGGAATTACAGTCCGGTTAGAGTGAGAGAGAAAACCGGGGAATTACAGTCCGGTTAGAGAGAGAGAGAGAGAGAAAACCAGGGAATTATCGTCCGGTTAGAGAGAGAGAGAAAACCAGGGAATTACAGTCCGGTTAGAGAGAGAGAGAGAAAACCAGGGATTTACAGTCCGGCTAGAGAGAGAGAGAAAATCAGGGAATTACAGTCCGGTTCGAGAGAGAGAGAGAGAACAGGTGAATTACAGTCCGGTTAGAGAGAGAGAGAGAGAGAGAAAACCAGGGAATTACAGTCCGGTTAGAGAGAGAGAAAACCAGGGAATTACAGTCCGGTTCGAGAGAGAGAGAGAAAACCAGGGAATTACAGTCCGGTTAGAGAGAGAGAGTCACAGTGAGAAAACCAGGGAATTACAGTCCGGTTAGAGAGAGAGAGAGAGAGAAAAGCAGGGAATTACAGTCCGGTTAGAGAGAGAGAGAGAGAAAACCAGGGAATTACAGTCCGGTTAGAGAGAGAGAGACAGAGAGAAAACCAGGGAATTACAGTCCGGTCAGAGAGAGAGAGAGAAAAACAGGGAATTGCAGTCCGGTTAGAGAGAGAGAGAGAAAACCAGGGAATTACTGTCCGGTTAGAGAGAGAAAGAGAGAAAACCAGGGAATTTCAGTCTGGTGAGAGAGAGAGAGAAAGAGAGAGAAAACCAGGTAATTACATTCCGGTTAGAGAGAGAGAGAGAGAAAACCAGGGAACTACAGTCCGGTTAGAGAGAGAGAGAAAACCAGGGATTTACAGTCCGGTTCGATGGAGAGAGAGAGAGAGAAAACCAGGGAATTAAAGTCCGGTTCGAGAGAGAGAGAGAGACAGAGAGAGAGAGAAAACCAGGGAATTACAGTCCGGTTCGAGAGAGAGAGAGAGAGAAAACCAGGGAATTACAGTCCGGTTAGAGAGAGAGAGAGAGAGAGAAAACCACGGAATTACAGTCCGATTAGAGAGAGAGAGAGAGAGAAAACCAGGGAATTACAGTCCGGTTAGAGAGAGAGAGAGAGAGAGAGAGAGAAAACCAGGGAATTACAGGCCGGTTAGAGAGAGAGAGAGAGAAAACCAGGGAATTACAGTCCGGTTAGAGAGAGAGAGAGAGAAAACCAGGGAATTACAGTCCGGTTAGAAAGAGACAGAGAGAGAGAGAAAACCAGGGATTTACAGTCCGGTTAGAGAGAGAGAGAGAGAGAGAAAACCAGGGAATTACAGTCCGGTTAGAAAGAGACAGAGAGAGAGAGAAAACCAGGGAATTACAGTCCGGTTGGAGAGAGACAGAGAGAGAGAGAAAACCAGGGAATTACAGTCCGGTAGAGAGAGAGAGAGAGAGAGCGAGAAAACCAGGGAATTACAGTCCGGTAGAGAGAGAGGGAGAGAGCGAGAAAACCAGGGAATTATAGTCCGGTTAGAGAGAGAGAGAGAGAAAACCAGGGAATTACAGTCCGGTTAGAGAGAGAGAGAGAGAGAGAAAACCAGGGAATTACAGTCCGGTTAGAGAGAGAGAGAGAGAGAAAAACAGGGAATTACAGTCCGGTTAGAAAGAGAGAGAGAGAGAGAGAGAAAACCAGGGAATTACAGTCCGGTTAGAGAGAGAGAGAGAGAGAGAGAGAGAGAAAACCAGGGAATTACAGTCCGGTTAGAGAGAGAGAGAGAGAGCGAGAAAACCAGGGAATTATAGTCCGGTTAGAGAGAGAG